>NW_005841984.1:816934-830401 GCF_000455745.1 Alligator sinensis
GCTGCATCATCTAGGAAATAAGCATTTTTAATGAATGCTTATGTTATGCTTAAGTTACTACCTCTTTGGATCAGAATAAGACTGAAAAAGAGACTTGCAGTTTTCCTCTGTCTTGCCCATTTGTGAATTGCACTTTACTCTCAGGCTTTTTTATTTAATTAATCTTCTTCTGTGCTTCTTTTCAATGCTTGTCTAAGCATTTCATGACACTCACGTTTTTATTGACTTGATATTTCCTCTACCTTTCACTCTCCAGAGGACTTAATTTTTTTACTATGTCTCAAAGACCTGGTTGAACTTCCTGTGTTGGCCCCCAGCCAGAGTACTGTGCTTGGACTCCCTAAAAAGTGCCCAAGCATTATCTTCAGAGTCCCCAACTCACCCTCAGTTGAAGTACCCTTTTCTAGTAGTCTACCTTAGAAGTGGAAGCCAATGGTTTAACCAATGCCAATCACGAACCTCCACAGGTCTACTTGGTCATGCTGCAGCCACAGCATGGAACAGAGACTTTTCCAAAGTAACTTCTTCTTTGGTGCATACGTATGCACATACACACTTAATTCCTAGAAAAAGCATAGATACATATAGATCCACACAAAAATAACACCTGCAGAAACACTCTTTTGAGTGTCCTCACCTTGCTAAAATTGCAAGATCTTATTGCAATCTTATTGTCTAGTCAGACAATCTTCTCTCCCCTAACCTGGCAACATGCTTTCTTTCCCTTGTTCAGGTTCATTGATCAATAGGTTCCCCCAACCCAAAAAGCATACCTCTTTTTAATCCTTCTCTCCTTGTTCACCTTTTCTGCTGTAGAATTTCATTAGCTCCAATGCCAGATAAGTTGGAGAAAACTGTTTTTTAGCATTGTAGATGGAATTCCCAAACCATTGCACCTTATTTCATAGTTTACCTTATATCTGCATCTCCTAATACTGCCTTTTCCCAATTCATACCAATTTCTATTTTGATAATCTTGCAAAAAATCTAACATTCCTAACTATTTTCCCGCAGTATTTGTATTAGAAAAGGCTTGGTTAAATGCATAGCTTCATTATTATGAATGGCAATGAAATGATACAGTAGGATAGGGGCAGGCAATTATTTTGGCTGGAGGGCCACTTAATGAGTTTTCATGAGCTGTCAAGGGCTGCAAGTGTGGCCCCACCCCTTGAGAAGTGCCCCGCTCCCTGGTCACTATCTTGGGACTGGAAATCCCACCTCCTAAACCCTGACTATTGCCACCAGAAGTCCCTCCTTGCCCCCAGAAGTACTCCTTTTATGAAAGGGGTTTGTCATCTTGGAATCAGAAAAAAACCCGAATATATACTAAGAATCAAACATCTACAATAACATATTTTAATTTTATTTTTAAATAATATTTTGGCCCTGATTTGTCTGTGTTTGCATTGTGATTATAGAGGCAATTGCATAATAGATCAAAATGAAGTCTAACTCTTGTATATTGGAGGTGTGTGAATGGATGTGGGGAAGTATGTGTGGGTTTGGATAGGTGTGGGTGTGGGTGGATGGGTATGGGGTTTGTGGGGGTGTGTGCGTGTGTATATGTGGTGTGTGGGGGAGGGTGTAGATGTGGGTATAGTGGGGTATAGGGGGTTTGTGGGGATGGATGGGTATGTATGTGTGTATGGATGTCAAGTTTGTGGGGGATGTGGAATGTGTGAAGGGAGAGTGTCTATGTGTGTGGTGGAGTGTGTGCATGTAGCAGTGACTGGGGCATCCCCCCCCCGCCCCAGAGGTGCATGGGTGTGTGTGTAGGGGGGGTGGAGTGTTTCAGGGGTGTGTGATTGTGTGTGAGGGAGAATGTGGTTGTAGGGTGTGCTGGGGAAGGGTTTGACAGTATGGTGGGGTATGCATGGGAGCCCCAGCATGCTCCCCTGAGCCAGTCAGTACCCGCCTTTGCCCCACAACATCCCAGAGCCCACACACCCTGTGGTGCCTCCCTGCCACCACCAACAGCACACTGCCCCAGCTTACCCTGTGCCTGCTCCACACCACCGGAGTGTGGAGCATCCTGCTGTTCCCTGAGCATGCAGCCCTGCACCTTGCACAGAGCCCTGCATCCTCAGTCTTGCTGCCAAGGCAGCTCTTAGACTGGACTGCCTTTCCAGGCAGCCCAGGTGGTGGCAGCTCCTTCTGGCTGCCATTGCCTTTGGCCCCAGCCCTTCAATACAATACCAGTGGGGAACTATGCATGGAGCCCAGACCTGATGCACTCCATGCCTGCTCCAGATTTGCCTCTCAGGCTCAGCAGCAGCAGTGCTGGCTGAGGGGCAAAAACTGTTGCTCATCATAGGAGAAAAGTGGACCCTGCTTCTCACCACTGCCAGACAGTTCTTGCTGCAGCATCCCACAGCCTGTGCTGTGCTGAACTGCCCTGAATCTCTGCTGCCATCACCACTGCCTGGGCTGCCCTGTGACTGCTCTTCACTGTCGCTGCTTTCCCTCAGGGCAGCCCAGAAGTGGCGGTGACAGCTGGTGTCTGCAGCAAGAAGTTCCTGGCAGTGATGATGGGGAGGGTCTGCTTTTCCCCTGCACTGAGCAACAGTTTTTGCCCAGCAGCTGCCACTGCTAATTCTGGTTGGGTGAATCTGGAGCAGGCATTGGGTGAGCCAGGTTAGAGCTGTGCATGTGGGTCTCTGCTGGTATTGTGTGGCTGGGGCCAGCAGCAGTGGCAGCCAGAAGGAACCAACACTGCCTGGGCTGTCTGGAAAGGCAGTCCAGCAGCAGGCTGCACCAGCCCTGCTACATGCCCAGGAGGTACCAAGACATGCCACGGCTGGGCGGCACCCAGGCCAGACAGGACCAAGGGACCAGCCACGGGCTGGACACAGCCCTTCCATAGGCCAGATCCAGCCCATGGGCTGTATTTTGCCCATCCCTGCAGTAGGAAGTATGTACTTTGTGCAGAAAAATGTCTTTTCTCTATTTTTTGTTGAACTGACTTCTAAAAGAATGATTCATAGATTCATAGATGTAGGGTTGAAAGGGACCTAAGTAGATCATCAAGTCTGACCCCCTGCCCTGGCCAGGAGAGAGTAGTGAGCTCAAATGACCCCAGCTAGGTAATTATCAAGTCTCCTCTTAAAGACACCCTAAGGTAGGAGCCAGCTTCCAGATCCTAGCCACCCTGACTATGAAGTAGTGCCTTCTAATGTCCAGCCTGAACCTACTCTCAAACAACTTATGGCTGTTATTCCTTGTTACTCTGGGAGGTGCTCAGGGGAACAGGGTCTCTCCCATTCCCCACTGATCCCCCCTGATAAGTTTATAGATGGCCACAAGGTCTCCTCTCAGCCTTCTCTTGTGGAGGCTGAACAGGTTCAGGTCCCTTAGCCTCTCCTCATAGGTTCTGCCCTGCTGTGCCCAGATCATGCGAGTGGCCCTCCTCTAGACCCTCTCAATGCTGGCCACATCCCTCCTGAAGTGTAGCACCCAGAACTGGACACAGTACTCCAACGGTGTCCTGACCAGTGTCACATAGAGGGGGAGGATCACTTCCTTGGCCCTACTTGTGATGCATCTATGGATGCATGACAAGGTGCAGTTAGCCTTACTGACTGCAAATATTGTAACACAAGAGCTAACTTTCAGGTCAATGCTTATGCATTTAAGATTTTTAAGGATGAGGTTCTTCATTCCCTCCTGCAATACAGAGAAGATGCCAGTATATCAGAGTGGCACATTTGGTACAGTGCTCATCAGTTATGACCTATAACCCAACTCATAATCATTTCACTTACAGATTGTGTCCTGCCTGCCTGTTTATTATAGCCAAATTTCTTCTTAGACTTAGACTGAAAGGCTAAGTACAGAGATTTTTAAAAGCCTCTGGCAGAAGTGCTCTAACTATTGTGCTTTACTTAAAGTGCTACAACTTGGAGCAAGAGCAAATCGAACAGAAGTTCACTGTTTGATGGGTGGGGATGGTGCTCAGACCCTGCCTTTACTGGCTGCTGTCAGCAGCAGCTAGGGGAAGAAAGACCCCACAGGTTTCTGGCTCTTCCCCTGCATCACTTCCTTCCCAAGCAGCAGTGCCCTGCCATCTGGCTTGGGCTGCTGCAGGGAGAGAGACCCCAGACCTCACTCCCCACAGTTCTCCCTGCCTGGGCTGCACTGCAGCCCAGCTCAGAAGGGCAGCTGTGAGGAGAGAGACCCCAGAGCCCTTTCCCTCCAGAAACCCTCATTCTCTGACCTCCCTCTCAGCAAGCCTGCACATGGGGCTGGAATCAGAGGCTGTCAGTGACTAGGGACAGTGACAGCTGTGGGGGCAGGGCCAGCCTAGGCTGGGGCAGAGCAAACAAGCTCTGCCCAAGGCTAAAGCACATCCCAACACAGCACCACCTGGGATGGAGGCAATCACATTGATGGGACCTGGCACAGATGTTTGATAAAGTGCTCTAACAGAAAGTGTTTTAGGCTAATGCACAACTATCAAGGGTTAACTTAGAGCAAGATCCACCATTTTTAAAGGACTCAGAGTTGTGAATGTCTGTTCAGGTACAGATTTAGAGCAATTTCTGCCTGCATAACGCGTGATATGTGTAACATCTGTATCTACCCAGAGTTTTTGGAGCAGAGTCTGTCAGCTGTAAGTGTGTGCAGCAAGCAACACAAAGGACATGTCACCACCTTTCAAAAAGAAGCATATGCACACATCAAAATCTATTTTCAGTCTTCATGGGGAATTTAAGGTATGTTCTATGAAGATGGGGTGCTGGTCAGGAGAAAAGGAGATTTTAAAGTAGCTATTAGTTCAGGCATTATTCTACATACCTTTAAAAAGAGCTGTCCCTAGGGGTGTGCGGGGCCCAGGGCATATTAGCCTGTGCAGGGTCCGGGGTTGGGGGGGGGGGCGGAAGTGGGAAGTGGTGAGCAGCTGGAGCTGGCAGAGCGGCAGAGATAGGGGCCTGACAAGTGGGCAGGGGGGTGGTGAGCAGCTTGAGCTGGCAGTGCTCGACAGTGGTAGTGGAGCCGGCAGCACTCAGCAGCAATGACAGGGCCTTTACAGCACTGTCCATGGGGCCCCCCAAAGCACGGGACCCAGGGCAGTCACCCCGATTTGCCCCACTCTAGGGATGGCCCTGGCTGTGAAAGGCACCAAGGAGAAAAAAAAATGCTTTCTATATTGTGGATGTGATATGAAAGACACTTACATAAAGTCAGCCGATAGCAGCCTGATGTAGGTGCACAGGCTGAGATCCAAGAAAAGCATCCAGGTATTTTGATGGATCTTGGGTTTTCTATCAGGAATGAAGGTTCCAAAGTCTCATTATATTTGTTCGGTTGCCAATGCAAATTTTCAGAAGGTACGATGCGTACACAGCCAAGATCCCGAAATAATACATGGATCTTTTATCTGTCTATTTATATGCTTTCTAATAAGCAAAGAGGAAAATGAGCTAAGTGACATGAGAGATACAATGCCATCTACAAAAATGTTCAGGTCTAAGACAAGTTCTCCCTGGTGCCTACAATAACACATACTGAATTTAGGATTGTGGCTGGTTTTAATTATACTTCTGTACTTTAAGGAAGAGTAATATAGTCCCCTATTGTGGTCTTAATGTAAAATGAAAAATGAATACATTTATCTAAGGGCTGACAAAATTCATGGTTGTTATCTCCTCAAGGGGGAAACTCTGGAAAGATATGTATATCTTTTGATAGCAAATGTAATATATTATATTTGCACAAAATACACACCTACTTCTAGTTATTGGATATACACAAAATATTATGCAGGCACATAAATGAACCAACATGTACAGGTGGAAAATCCTGTATGCACACAAATTAATCAAACTCTGGTGTGCAAGCATGTAGAACCTACATTATTTACCTTAATTCTGAAAAGTGTAGATTCATACATGGTGCACAAACTTCCCCCATGAACAGAACTGTAAGCCAGAAAGGCCCAGCAGAAAATATTATATTTCAGTGGGGTGTGTCATAGACAATATTATTCTGACTCAATGGCAATAGCCAAATAGAAGATCAGCTCAAGCAATAAACTGGGTTTTTTTTAGCATTGTAGATGGAATCCCGAAACTGTGGTACCTTCTTTCATAATTCACCTTATGTCTGCATCTCCTAATACTGCCTTTTCACCATTCATACCAATTTCTATTTCGATAAATCTTGCAAAAAATCTAACTTTCCTAAACTTTTTTTTCCAGAATTTGTATTGAGAAAGGCTTGTTAAATGCTTGCTGAACTGATACATTAGGAATTACATACTTTGTGCAGAGCAATTTCTTTTCTCTATTTTTTGTCGAACTGACTTAACAGAAAGCAATATGCAGAATACCTCCACACCAAGCAGAGTGCATGCCAAGAAGAGGTATCTCATTAGTGGAACCTGGTTCTCGCAGCATCTGTATAGATTGGGTGCTTCAGCAGTACTTTTTGGTGCTTTTATCTAATAGCTGATTGAATTAGCTTTAGATTAAAGAGCCAAAAAGGCCCGCTGAAGTATGACAAATACAGATGCTGAGGAGCCAGGTCCAACTGACATGATGTCTCTTTCAGTAAAGTGCTGTTTTGTTTTTTTTTATTTCACATCTGTCAGCAGTGGCAAGAAGGCTGGGAGCAGATGGCTTCATTGGCAAGTGGCAAGCATGGTTCCCACAAAGTTTTCCTCTATTCCTGGCATAGGCAAGGCTGGAGAGGGCAGAGAAGTGAGGCAAGGCCTCCAAGAGGGACACCGACAGGGCTGGGGAGGCAGGGGGCTGCAGGTTAGGAATGAGGAGCATCAGTAGGTCTGTGGGGCTGGGGGTGGTGAGTGGGAATGAGGGACACTGGCAGGGCTAGGGGGCTGTGGGTCAGGAGTAGGGGACACCAGTGGGGATGGAGGGCTGTGTGTGGGAGTGAGGGGCACATCAGGGCTTGGGGGCAGGAGGTTGTGGATTTATAGTGGAAGACCAGCAGGGCTGTGGAGGTGGGCTGCAGGTTGGGAGTGAGGGGCACTGGCATGGTGGGGGGGGCAGGGGACTGCAGGTTGGGAGCGAGGGGCAATGGCAAGGCTGAGGGGGGCTGTGGCTTGGGAGCATGGGGCAACAGCATGGGCAGGGAAAGGGCACTGGCATATCAGAGTCGCTCACTGTCACAAGCAGCAGAGCAGGTGGCCACAGCTGGGTCTGTGTCCTGGTGAGCGAAGGGGACAGGGGGAGTTCTTATTTTCCATGATAAAAAAACCAAAATCAAATGCCTAAATATATATGTATTTAGAATTTATTTTACTGTAATGATTGAGGCACTGATAGGCTTCCAAATTGCTTTAAATATATCAGGAAAACATTGGGCTCAACTGATACCTACCTACCTACATATACATATATAGTGGCATTTAATTTTAATAATGAAAAATGAAGATTTGGGGGTTTTTTATTAGAGAACTTTGGATTTTTTCTAAAGAGAGAAAATCAGGATCTCTGCCATATATTGTTTTTATTACATATATTGCATTTACTCACATCTAAAGTGAGATCGTTCCCCCCCATCAGCCTTGTGGGGGAAGCCCCTCGTGTTCAATTCACATAGAAAGCAGAGGGAGGGGTAGGTGGCTGCTGTGGCTCCTCTGACTCAAGTCAGAGTCAAACCCACAGCAGCTGCCCGCCCCCCTCCTCTTGCCCTCTGCAGCAGCTGCCCCCCACCCCCGCCTTTCCCACCCTTACTATCAAGTGTAGCTTGGCTCCAGCTCAGGCTGCATTTCCTCCCAGACACAGAGCACATGGAATTCTGGCCCTTGCCTGACCAATCGAGAGCACCAATACTGCTGTGTGGCCCAACAGGGGCCACACTTCAATAGGCTGTGGTCTGGGAAGGGAATACAGTCCCAGCAGCAACTATGGGGGCTGGGGGGAGGGACAGGGAAGGGGCAAAGACTTGTGAGTGGGGTGGAGGAAAATTCAGAGACTCGAGAGTGGGGGGCAAGAGATAGAGGCTGTGGGGGGGGAGGGGAGGCAGGAAGACTGCAGGGAGAAGAGTTGGGGGGGGCAGAGGGCAAAGGGGCCACCTGATCTCCTCAGCCACTGCTTTACCTGCTGTAGCTGTTGAGGACATACAAATTTAAGACAACCCTCCAATATGAAGATTCTATACCTCGAAAACTATAGCAATTAATTTAAAATTCCATATATAGAATCTAATTAATGGGAGGTCATCTTAAAGTTAGGGTAATCTTAGATTTGAGTAAATATGGTATTTATATTATATAATATTTTATATTATCATTTATTTTACACATGACATTTATATTATACTTATATAGCAAAACAATGGGAGGTGTGTTTCTTAGATATAAAATACTAGAACATCTTGCCATTAGTGAATGAAATAGATCATAAATATGTATCACATAAAACTGTCTTCAAATGAATAACAATAAAAAACCCTGCAAATTTCTTGACGAGAATATTTTTTAAGGAATTTTGTAATGAACTGATTATCTTAGAAACAGAGACATAAGACATAGAAAAGATCTGTTAGGTGAGCCTGACCATACACCCACTAATGAATAATTATTTTCTATGGCATATTTTTCAACTATTTTGTTTACTGCTAGTAGTAAATTAGTATCTTGTGGTTAGTTGGTACCAAGATATGAATAAAGTTACATATGGAGGTTATTAATGGAATTTCTGTGGGCATGTCTACTTCAAAACACATTCAAAATGTTAAAAGCTAACATTGATTTATTCCCTCAGCTCAAATCAAATGTGAATCTGTTGTCAGAGTCCATTATTTTGCTGAAAAACAAGGCAATTTCTCACCCACCATATATCACAATAGCTCTCAAGGCTTCAGAGTTATGCCAGTTTACACCAACAAACTCCAACTCTCCATTTTTATAGATTTAAGGAAAATATATTTGTTCTAAAAATCCAGTGCATATTCAAGTTAAAGGCCTTCAAAACTTTATTTTGATTATATTTGATTCAATGTTTATTATTCTGAAAAGAGATGAGTGTGGACAGTAAAGGAATAAATTCTTCTTCATTTGTTCATGCAACCTGAAAATGATTTTGGATGTAGAACTTCATGCTGAACCATAAGAGCCTAATCCTGCACTCTTTTTGCAAGTAAAACTGCCATACATTTTAAATGAGAAAGAAATTCACAGAAACATTTTTTGGGCCTAAAGTATTACACAATATAAACACGTTTTTAGCTACAAATATTGATATTTTTCAGAGGCAAGGACTATTTTGGGGATATCTTTTATGGGACCAACTATAGAATTGGGAGAGATGTTAGGCAGGCTGTCAGGCACAAATCTTTTCCCAAGTTATTCAAACCCCACCATAAAATTTTTCAGTCACAAACACAAAATTTGTTCAGACTGATAGTTAGGCATCCTAACTTTTGAGAAGAAAGGTATTCTGGGTAAAAGGGGAATTATAAGAATTCTCTATAGTAACAAGAATTCAGAATAATACATTTCTCATCCTTTACATAGACAATATTGCATTAATTAGCCAGTGTCTCGCAAAGTTACTTTATGTTGAATTTTAGGCTTCTTAAAAAAGTTAAGTAAAACAAAAAAACAAAAAAAAAACCCAAAATATATCTTTTGCTGGGAAAAAAAACAACCTACAGAAAGAAAACAAATCATAGTCTATCTGTCACACAATAAGTTTATTTAGCTTTTCTACTGTTGCTTGTTTTATTTTGTAACTACGCTACATTTTGATCTTCCGTTAACCAGTATCACTCCAGGTCCCATGTCTGATCACTCTTACTTGAAAAGTTTCAAATCTTTTGCTACAAGTCCTCCAGGATGCTAGACCTATTGTCTCATTAAAGACCAAACTTGCCTTTTCAGCAAAGAATTAGTTTCCTTCTGGCATTTTTATTTTAGTAAGTTGTTTTCAAGTTGTTGAGTCATATACCACTGAATAAATATCCAGGGACACATGGAAACATTACATAAAGCAGTGATGTAAACCATTACAACTCTTCCTGTGTTTTAAGACAAACCATTTCTTAAGACTGGACATTATCTTGCTTGGACTTTTAAAAATAGCAAGGATACTTATGTTGTTTTAGCATGCAAACCAATGGGATGAAACAAAAATGAAAATCCACTAATTTCCACCCCATCCTCAGTACTGTAGGAAAGTAATTCATTGCCTAATCCTAAATGATAACTCCTATTAAAGAGGTATTTTTAAAATTATTATATTAAAAAACCCACAACCCACTATATATCAATATATTATTTATGGAAAAATACCAAAAAAACCTACGACTTTAGTTTTCGTAGATGTACAATTTAATAGATTTAAGCATCTATTCTCCATGGTGGATAGTGACTGTACCTACCCACTGACAAACAAGAAAAACCCTGTAGGTATTTAGCCTAAGCACTGAGTTATTCAGTAATTACTCAGAACCAAGGGGCGCATCCACACAAGCACGCACCTGAGATTTGTGGTGCCTCAAAGGCCTTGAGGTGCTGCGAAATGCACCCCACACACATGATTTGGTTCTCCGTGTTGTATATTAGCAGCGTGGAGCCAAATTTAAATACTGGAAAACTCCCGGGGTAAAAAAAAGAAAACCCATGCTGAAAAAAAGTGGTGTGGCACATGTGTCAGCAGCATGTGCTGCCCCAAACCAGAGCCTGGTCAGGCAGAGCCATGTTCCGGCTGCCAGCCAGGCTCCATGTAGCTGGATTAAAACTGCTGCAGCCTTGGGAGGCCCCCCAGGAGCACAGGTAAGGCTGCTGGGTCAAGCCCAGGTGCTGGCCTCAGCCTTCCCTACCCCTCCCAGGGCAATTTCCCCATGCCAGAGCACGTGTGAAGGGGCATTCCCTGGGGACAACTAGCAGTGGCACTGGTATTTGTCACCAGGGAAACATACCTGACTGCTCATCTGGACACACCCAAGGAGGCTAATAGAGTTCTGTTTCATTTAGTGTCTTATAACTAATCACCATTGTGAGATGTGAACTTCAGCCTAGTTCAGCCACTTGTTCCAACAACTCCTTACAAAGATCGCCTGAAAGGAAAGACATCCGAAAAAACTACTTCACAGTTAGGGCGGCTAGGAGCTGGAACCAACTTCCAAGGGAGGTGGTGCTGGCCCCTACCCTGGGGATCTTTAAGAAGAGGCTGGATACCTACCTGGCTGGACTCATTTGAGTCCCGTTTTTGTTTTTAGGGTTTGTTTTTTGTTGTTGTTGTTCTCCCGCCCTGGCAGGGGGTCGGGCTAGAAGATCTATTAGGTCCCTTCCGACCCTAAAACTATGAAACTATGAACATTTCCTGACACCTACCTCCTCCAAAAATATGTTAATATTAAAAATATTAAAATCTGCACTTACTTCAAAATGATGTTAAAATGTCATCTGCTGGTACTATAAATATATTCTAAATAATTATTCAGTCTTTCCAGCTTAAGCCATTGACAATTTTTTTCCTAGACTTAGTCAGAAACTGGAAAATCTTTTTTGTCAAATTTTTACTTTGACAATTTTTCTGACTGGTTCTTGTTACTGTTTTTTACTCCTTTTATCTAAGAAGCCAACATAGCGGCACAACAGAGATGGTGAGAAAGAGGATGGGTTCTGCCTGCAGAGCCACAAAGGCAACAGGGCTGCAGAAGTGTCATTAAGGGTCTAATTTAGTTTGTTGAACATATATTTATTGGTTAAGGTGCAGAAAAAAACCACATGACTCATATATCACACACTGAGTTTTCAGAGATGATGACTGGTGAATATATAATTCTTGGATCAGGGAAAATTGATATGGACGTTGCTGAGATATGATAAATATAGGATCTCATAGCTTACTAGCTTGTTTGTTTTCTCTTTTTAAAAATAACTTTTTACAGCAGAATTATAATTTAGAACATTCATTTTCCCTCCAGGATCTCTACCATTCTGTCCCTACCACCAGTTGCCATTTAACACCCTGCAACCAATCTGCTTACATTATCCTTGTTATGCTATCCATTTTGGCTTTCATCCCTTTCACATAGGTTCAGGGAATTTCAAGTATTTTTCAGTAATGAGATCCTAGCTGTGCAGTATTGTGAATTGATGCAAAGGTAAATACTATCAGAAAGGTCCCAATGGCTTATTAAAATGCAGCTTTGGAAAGTGTTTCCCATTCTTTTTTAATGCACCTGCTGCTCTTTTACCCTCCCTGTCACTGTACATCTTTTATTTCTTCTGTTATGTAAACTAAACATGGTCTTCATCCATCCTCACAGATAGCTATGGAATGTAAAATGCTAAGATCAGAATTGAATAGTTTAAGTCATATTGTCTTGCCCAGTTTGAATTGCTTGAACAAAGGTCACATATGCCCTACTTACAAAGTTCTGTAATCCCTTCAGTTGCCTGCAGTCTCATACTAACATTTACTATGTAGTTAGTAAAACGTTAAGAGCAGGAGAACATAAGGGGCATTTGTACACATACTCGGGGGTGGGGGGGGGCTTTAATTATAGCAGCACCCAGAGCCACTCTAATTAAAGTGCCCAGAGTGTCTTGTGTATCAGCATCCCCGCACTTCAAAATGTTGGTGGGGGCAGTTTACCTAAAGCTTGTGTAATTACAGCATGTCGGAGCAGCCTCCTGACTCATGTACAGGTGCCCAAGGAGTATTGTACTGGGTCAGACCAATGATCCATCTAGCCCAGTATCCTGTCTCTGACAGTGGCAGAAGTGAATGCTAAAGTAAAAGCACTGAATTAGATAGAATGATTTATTTTCTAAATTATTTCCCCAATTTTTATTTCAAAATAGATTGACGGCAAAACCATTTTGTTCATATAGAGTCCATCCTTAGAGTTTGATTCAGAAACTTTCTCTCAAGTTGAACAGAATAAAGTTGTCACCCTGAATTGTTTGGATGAGTGTGTTCCAATTATCACTAAGAAAGTGTTACAGATTCAGGAATTTTGTAGATAGATTTTCTCCTGCCTTGATAGGGCCCCAAACAAAATATTTTCTTTCATATTGTTCCTCAGCTATTCACAGAAGTAGTTCACTCTCTTCTATGAAGCTGTAAAGACTTAATAGCATGTGGCTTCTTCAGACTAGTGAGTTATTTAAATGGCTACAGATATCTAAATGCTTTGTGCATTTTTCAAGATTCATTCAATGTTATTACCAGGGATCTGCGTTTTCTGTTTCCCATGGAAAAATGGGGGGAAAAAAGGTAGATTTTCCCTTTTAACTCCTGCAGGTAAGTCTAGCAGTGGGGGGTGGGGGGGGGCAGAGATTGACACCCCCATAGGGAGGGAAGGATGGAGAGAGGGCAGGGCTGGGGATATTGCCCAGCTGGGCTGTGCATAGGGCTTGGGGCCTGGGGCCATGTGCGGCTGCAGGGCTCTGAAGGAAAGTGGGATGGGGCTGTGGGCAGCTCATCTAGGGGTTGGGGAGGGGACTGGCCCCCACTGCTTCGCATTCTCCTGTGGGTGGCGGGGGGG
>NW_005841984.1:830432-831217 GCF_000455745.1 Alligator sinensis
GTCATTGTGACCCCAGATCTGTGCATGGAGAGCAGGCTGCCCACTGTGAGCTCCAAACTCCCCACCCTACTGCCCTCCCCTTGGGACATCTGCAGCCCAGCAGGTGGGATCCAACAAGGCAGAGCAGGGCCAGGCAGGGTACCAAAATTTACAAGTATTTAGAATTTATTTTATTATAGTGACTGAGGAACTGGTAGGCTTCCAAACTGCTTTAAAATTGTACATATATCAATAAAACATGGTGTTCAATTGATACATACATATACACACACACACACACACACACACACACACACACACACACACACATTATATGTAGATTCATAGATCACAGGATCCCAGCAAGATAAGCATCCAGTTTCATCTTGAAGGTGTTCAATGAAAGCACTTGAACCACCTCCGGTGGCAGGCTGTTCCAGACCTTGGGGGCTCGGACAGTAAAGAAATTCTTCCTTATGTCCAGCCTGAAACAATCTTGAAGTAGTTTGTGACCATTCGACCTCGTCATCCCTTGGGGCGCTCTGGTGAACAAACGTTCCCCCAGATACTGGTGGTCACCCCTGATAAACTTATAGGTGGCCATCAGATCACCCCTGAGCCTGCGCTTTTCCAGGCTAAAGAGCCCCAGGGCTCTCAGCCTGTCATCGTAGGGTCTACTTCCCTGACCTCTGATCATGTGCGTGGCTCTTCTCTGGACTCTCTCAAGCTTCTCCACATCCTTTTTGAATTGTGGAGCCCAAAACTGGACACAGTACTCCAGCTGCGGCCTCACTAAGGCCGAGTAC
>NW_005841984.1:833836-875006 GCF_000455745.1 Alligator sinensis
AGTTGTGTGTGTGTATACATATATATATGTATACACACACACAAATACACACATATATATATATGTATGTGTGTGTGTGTGTGTATATGTATACACACACACACAAATTATATATATAGTGTCATTTCATTTTAAGCACAGATTTGGGGGTTTTCATCAGAAAATTTGTGGGGTTTTAATCAGAGAATTTGCTATTTTTAAATAGAGAAAACCAGGATCCCTGCTTATTACTATTTACATCAAAAAAGTTATTGGGTTATTCCCAGGTCCCAACAAAAATTCTGATTTGCTCATGAAATGAGATTTGCTAAAGCAGCATCTAAACTTATGACATTATGTTTATGTTTGGAACACATCCCACTATGTAGGTAGTTCAATGGAATTGCTAGTTTTTCTTATTTGTTTATTGAAACTGAAATCTAAGGTCAGCCAAGAGCAACCTCCTGAAAATACTGTCAATGCACCAAGCTCATGAAAACACATCGGAGTTCATTCTCAAGAGCTTCTCCTCAGCTCAGCAACTCCCTCCCCCTTGAAACTTCACAGAGTCTAGACATCTTCCAGAAGTGCTGTAAGATGTCCCTAGTTGGGCAGACAGGACTAAGCTGGGATATTGTTTGGGAGGTAGGGGTCTTATATAGTCTAATCTAGTTTAGTTTATATTCTATTGCAGGGGTGGGAAATTATTTGGGCCTGTGGGCCACATATGGAGTTTTGGTAGGCTGCCATGGGCTGGATCAGCATACCCTTCCCTCTCTTCTGCACAACTCACCAAAACTCTTTAAGTGACTCTTCTTCACTTTTGACCAGGCAGCTGAGATGCAGCTATAGATGGGCAGGGAGTGGTGTTTGAGAGAGGGATGAGCAGGCAAGGCTGGGATCACAGGGTGGGATTGCAGGGCAATTGAAGTGTGGGTCCAGGACAGAGCCATGATCTGCTGCCCACACACTCTTGTAACAGGTACTGGTCTTGTGGGAAGAGGCACGCAGGAAGTGGATTGCAGCTCTGCCCCAAGCCCTGCCCCCACACTGTCACTGCCACATGATCCTTGCCTTGCCCAGCTATCTCACAGCCAATGGAACCTGGGAATAACCCAATAACACCACTCCCCACCTACCTGCAGCCCCATCAAATCTGCCTGGCCATGTGCCCTGCCCGCACACATCCCACCCTCGGCGGTGGGTGCAGGCTGGACTTGCTGGGGTGCCTGGGCAGCAGGGATGGGTATGGCAGCACCAGCAACCAAAAGGAGCTACTGCCACTGGGGCCTCTGGAAAGAAAGTCTGGCTGCTGCGCCACCCCAGCTCCACTGCACACTCTGGGATGGCAGGACTGGCCTCACATGCCATGGTGTGGGCTGTCTCCTACACTTACTCTGGGTGGGACTGAGAGACCCACCATGGGCTGGACAGAAATCCCTCAATGGGCCAGATCCAGCCCCCAGACTACATTTTTCCCACTCCTGCACTATTGGTTTTTATAAGTTTTCCTGTTTGTGGTAGTTTTTTTTGTTTTGCTTTCATGTTTTTTTTTTATTTTTTAAGTTTGTTTTGCTCCCTCCCTGCAAGCTACTCTGCACCTTTGTCAGGAAGGGCAGTATATAAAATAAATAAATCCCTTTCTACTGAGTGGTTCTTCGGGATGATTAGGAAAGTCCTACTGATCTTTTCTGTTGTCCTCCATTTTGTTCTCTATCAACTCACTCTGTATTTGAAATTGGTTGAGATATACAGAACATTGGACTCTACCTGACTGTAGAAACCAATAATCAGAACTTTGAAACTTCAATAGTGGATAATTCCTAATATCAGAGGAAAATATAAACAAAATACACTTAATTTTGCTATGTCATGATAGAAATGTCATGGTTTTATTGTTCTTCCTCCCACTTTTACCCAGGCATCCTGCCTCTTCTCCACAAGATCTCAATGTGACCAACTATACAATATTTCTGTCAGTTTTTTACTCTTCTCCACCACAATCAGAAATCACATTCTAAGTTTCTTAAACCTCAGGTCATCGAGACGTATACAAAACCTATTCCTAACTAATTAATTTGCATCATCTTCCACTGAGGTCAATGCCAAACACAGCAAGAAAAAAAAACAGCTTTCACTCAGAGAACCAAGGAGAAGCAGTACTACTGAAGTTTTACTACTCTTGTGACCATTAAGAATTATAAGTGTAACCACAGAGGCAGCAATTCTGAATCCTTGTGCTGTAGTGACAGCAAACATATCTTTCAGTTGATAACTCCATTTGCAACTGTCTAGAAATTGAATTCAGGGAGTCTTTGTACATTAGCCTACATTGTTTTTAGTCATTTTTGTCAGTGGTAAAAGGACTGCAAAATGTTATCATATCAGAATAGTACCTTTACACACCCATGTTTTCATTAATATGAATGGTTATACCTAAGGTCAGCCAAGAGCAGGGTAATGGGGAATTAAGTAGAGGGTGATTTTTCAAAAAAAAAAAAAAAATCAGGCTTCTAATTGTAATCCTAAATGCCTTTTAACAAATCTAAAAAGAATAGTCCTATTTTCACTATTAAATCTTCTACTATACATCATACTGACAAAGAGCAACAATGCAGTCTCACTGCCTTCATGCAAGCAGCATGCAGGACTTTGCACTTGTCCTTGTTGGACGTCATTTGATTAATTGCAGACCATTTCTCCAGTTGATCTAAGTTATTCTGGAACCTACCCCTACTCTCAGGAGTATCTGTAACTCCACTCAACTTGGTCATCCACAGATTTGCTAAGTGTAAACTCAATTCCATCATCCAAATTATTAATGAAAATATAAAAAATACTGGACCCAGGACAGAAGCCTGGGGAAACTCACTTGAAACCTCCTCCTAGATAGATAGAGTCATTGATTACTACTGGTTGAGCACGATGACCCAATCAGTTAAGTATCCATATTACAGTATTTTCATCTAGACTGTATTTCTTTAACTTGTTAATGAGAATGTCTGCATTAAAACACTAATATGTGAATATTAATAAGTACTTGGTTATTTACCAATCTCACCCTCTAGCCAACAAAATTAAAAGTTTAGCATTATTAATACATTCCAAATTATTTATATTTTATATATTACTCAAACATTGACATTATAGAAGTGTTTTAAGAGATGAGTAAAAAAAAAATCTCTGAAGCCCTGTTCATATTTCATATTAAACTCCAAAATTACATATTATTACAATATGCTTTGAGCTCAGGCTCATTCATAGGATCATAGGAAAGTAGGGCTGAAAGGGAGCTCATGAGGTCATTTAGTCCAGCTCCATTTTCAAAGCTGGATCACCCCTGACTAAATCATCCCAGCCAAGTGTTTGTCTAACTTGCTTTTGAAAAATTCCAAGGTTGGAAATTGTGAATCATGAATCACTTCTTCCCAGATACATGCAATGTGATTTTTGTGCATACTTAATACCTAGTTAATATTTGAGCTTCCTATTATAAATTTATGCAAAAGCATTCTATGGTTGCATTTTCTATAACTGTTGACCACATTCAGACCAAGCAAGCATACTGCAGAAACAGATGGAAAAGGCAGTAGCTTTTTCTTGTATTCCTTGACTGCCAGGGCACAGCTGGAACACATAGCACAAAGGCATGGATAAGGTCTCATAGAAAGTTCCTGACTGGCGGGGGGAGGTGTTCAGTGAATACTTTTATTTGCTAAACAATGCAGTTACAGACAACACCCCAAAATTACACATTTAAGCTCAATTTTGCAAATAGTTGTGGCTAAATAAAGTATTTGGAGAACTTAGAACATATCTGTGGGAATGTCTACACCTGTGCTTTAATGCGCAGTAGCCTATTTTACTATGCATTAAAGCATCAAATTTTAAAAAAAGCTAATATGCTAATGTGCAGTAAAATAGGTTACTGCACATTCAGCATCACTTAAAAAACATGCAGTTTTGGTACTGTGCATTAGGGCAGCCTAATGAATATTTATTTAGTATCTCAAATTGAAGGTACTAAATTTAATGCGCATTAGGAAAAGCACATTAATGTATACATAAACATGTCCTATATTACCTCTAGACTGTGGAAGGGTATGGCATACTTGCTTAGCATGTACTAACTCCCAACATAGCCACATGAGGTAGTGTAGCCACTTGAGAGTGGTGTTGTAAGAGCATCCAAGTCAGAGTGCTTTATGGCATACAGCCAAAGCTGCTCTACTTGAAACCATTATGGAATTTAGTATTTACAGTGCAAGCATGCTGTGCTTCATTGTACCACTCCCTGGCATGGTCCAGAGGTGGTGTAGGCATGCACTTAGATACCATGCACAGAAACAATAATAAAGAAGTGGTGCTAATGCTATTGACCTGCAACGTGGGAGACAAATTCAAAGTAGTTCTCAGAATCACTTAAATCAGAACCAGGGTCTTCCAGGTACCAGGAGTGTGACCCTATATGCCAGGATCTGGGGCATTTTTATGAGGTCCTTTTATTAAACCAACTCTGTAGCTGGGAGAGATTTTGGACAAACTTTTGGGCACAAAGTATAACCTGAGGAATGGCACATTGTGCCCCAAAGCTTATTTAATATCTCTCCCAATTACACATGGTACACTTCAGAATATATTTATATACATAGGTCTTATTTTAATAGATAATACCCTATTTCTCTCTCAATGTCTGGCTTTTTTTCTTTTCTTTTCACCTTTTGGTCCTTTACATTTTTTTAACCCTCTCTTAGATCGGCAAATTTTAAAGGCAGGTTAAAAAAGGGCTCCCACTCCAAATGGTAGTATCTAATAAGTATATAGGATAGTCTGTCCCTTTCTATTCATATGTCATTATAACTTATCATCTTGACCAACCAGGTTAAAAAAAATCTCTTGTTCAATGTGAAATAATGAGATTTATGTCTGTATGTCCCCAACTTACCCTCCCATTTCTCTGTTTTTTTCCTTACAAGTCATCTTATAATGGGATACTCAGGGCTGGTGTACTAAGAATACCAGCTGTATTTTCAGTCACTCAGAAGCATACCAATATTGAAAAAAAAGTTATCCCACTCCTCTTCTCTGTCCTTGCATAATGACTATTATTATGCCCATACTAATTGGCTTACTGTAAATTTAAATTTTAAAAGTTCCAAATGGGTCTCATTCTGATCTCTTATACACTGCTTTTACATATATCTTACTTCATTGTAGATGCTCTTAACAGAGTAGTGCAAAACAGACTAAGCTGTATTATCAAAGATTTCAGTTTTGCAGCCTTTGTTAAAAAGAAATAAGTAGCAAGTTATTTGGAAGATTATTGTAACCATTGAAAAGTTAGGTCATTTTTTTTGGTCAAACAGTTTGCACCACTTTAAAATAAAATATTAAACTTTTATGAGTGATTTTTATTTGCAGCTATAATTTCGAGATAACTATAGGGGAAAAGAAGACATGAATGAAGACTATGGAAACATTAGAAAGAGCCATAAAGTACTAATAAATGAATAATGTAGTGACTGAAGCATTACACACACAAAGCTAAGGACACTTCTTTGTTTGGACGATCACGCACTATAGGAATATTTATACAGTTATTGTCACTTTTTATGTTTGCACTTACCAACCTCCACAACACTAGAACAATTGAGGTCTGTGAAGCCTTCAGGACATTCGCAAGTATAAAAATCATCAGCCAACCCGGACAAACAGATGCCACCATTTTTACATGGGTTGGAGTCACACACATCCCCTGCAAATAACAGAAAGATGCTTAATCTCTCATATATACTTCCAAATACTTTGCATGATAATTTTAACGCAGCTAGATTATTGACAATCCAAGACATACCATAATAATTGTTCCAGATTCCTCTGAACACCTATGATCTGAATGAATTTGACATATTTTTTAAAGTTAAAGCAGTGCTTCTCAACCTTTGTAGACTCAAGATACCCATTGTTAGATTCAAGGCATCCCTTAGAAAATGCTAGCTTTTAACTTTTGCTAATTTTATGACTGTGGAAAAAATAATCAAGCAATTCTTATGTTCCAAAGAACTGAGAAAAACCACAAAAGACTGTGTTTTATGACACTATGGATTCCCTGAAATAGTTTGGGTTTACCTTGTAAACCACATATAACCCTGTAAGCCACTCTCCGCACCCTGGCTCAGAGTTGCTGTTTTAAAGGACAGTCTCTGGTCATACCACTTGCCTCAAAATTTCTTCCCAAGGAAGAGGACAGCAGAAGATAATTCCTTTCCCTCTCTACTTTAGAGAGACACAGGATCGCTCTGCAAACAAACTGGGCTTTTGGGTATTTCCCCCCAACCTGACTCCTGCCTACCTACAAAACTCTCATTTAAATGTGGTGGTACTCTCAAGCTCAGGCTCACCTGCACCTATAGACGAAAAATGAAGTCAGGGTTTCCTTCACGCTGGTAAACCTTTGCAATAAGAATGCAAAATAAGCCTTTTGAGTGTTCTTAGTCTTTCTTTATCTTCCCACAGTTCTATCAATATGCCCAGAAAATCAGTAAGTCCTTCAACAATATATTAGGAAAGAATCAAAGAGTAACTAAACTTACTACAGCACAAAGAGAAATGGGATATGAACTCAGAAGTCCTAGCAATACATATAGGCAAGTGAAAATAAGAAAATTTAAGTCAGTCTCTGCAATGTGGCTGCTTATACCCAAGCTAAGTTAACTCAGAGACTTATCTTCCAAAAACTATTTCTTCTGTGAAGACGTACCCTCAACTGGTCCTCCTTACTGTAGACTCTAGCACTGAGTACATAACTATAGCATAAATTCAGAAAGGAAAATGACAGGTCGCAAAAGGAAAAAAAAAAGTTGGGGTATTAGTCTGTTTGCACATGACTTAAATAGTACCCACATGGAGTTGTTTCATAGTTTACACATCATATAATATATTAACCTGATTTTCTCTGCTAATAACATCCTGTACCAAAATGCTCTGTGCAAGGCATGTGAAGTTTCGTGTAATGAAGGCTGGAACAGAGAATGTGTCCTCCAGAGATGTCCATGGATAGAACTAGTTTGAAAGCATGACATGGCTACTTTAGCAACATAATTAAATAAATACCGGCCACATCTACACAAGACGCCTACTGAGCAGTAGTTCATTACTACTGTGCAGTAGCTAGGGGTGTGCAAAGCGGGCCCTATTCAATTCGGATTTGGATTCAGCCTGAATCAGGGACAGTGATTCGATTTGTTGATTCAGATCACTGTCTCTGATTCGATTCAGCCAAATCTGAATCTGAAGATTCAATGCTGATTCGGAAAATCAGTGATTCGGACATAGACTCAGCTTTAAAAGTTTTTTCTACGTACCTTGAGGTAGCCAGCATGGCTTGTGATCACTGACATGCTGGGGTGCATTCAGCATCCCACAGGAGCCCCCCTCCCCCGCCCCACACTCCTCCAAACCCAGGAGGCACCAGTCACCAAGCTGGAGGGGATGCAGGGGGGCTCCCAGCATGCTTCCTGGTGGACCCAGAAATAGACCGGACGTGCTTCTGGTCCACTTCTGGGTCTGCTGCTGAGCGTGCTGGGGGGCTCCCCATGCTTCTGTGGGATGCTCCATGTGCCTCAGCATCACTGCACTCATGAGCCACCTGCTACCTAGAGATATGTAGAAAAAACATTTAAAGCTGTGTCTGTGTCTGACACACTGTGTCACACACTGACCCCTAACCCTCAATTCGGAGAATCTAAAGGGTCCTCTGATTCGATTTGGAGATTTGGCCACTGAATCAGGCTGAATCTCCACTGAATCAAATCAGGGACTGACACTTCGCACAGCCCTAGCAGTAGCGTCCCTTGGCACAAACCATGAAGTTACTACTATGAAGTAGCGTCACAAGCTTCTGCGCAGTAATAACAGGCTACTGAGCATAAGCATCGCTAGACAGACAACATTCTGGGACATTACTGCACAGTAATGCCAGTTACTATGCAGTCATTTAGTACTTGGTTATGCAAGTACTAAATGACTATGCAGTAATAGCTGTGCAGCAGGCATCCCATGTAGATGCGCCCACTGTGGGTTGAATTATAGGTTAAACCTAGCTGAGCTGCTAGGTAGACACTTCACATACTGCAAATTTGGGACCTCATCTAAAGCCAATTACTAATTGGCTTTAGGTCACACCTTTCATCCATATTATATAATACAATCCTATGTCCCCAGAAAAAAAATGCATGCATCTCCCAGAAGAATACTGTAGAAAGTACCGGTGTTCCAGAGCTCATTGGAAACAATGGAAATACACTACACCTATCAGCTTTAGTAGGCTTTTGGCCAGGTCTGAGATATTAGTTTGCTCTTCAGATATTATGCTACGTTACTAAATTGTTTTGCTCTCCTCTACCATGTAAAGTAGATCCACCCTTCAACATGTATTTTACATATTATAATCTGATTTTATAAACAACAGAAAAATATTTCATGTATTCTGGGATCAGAACACTGAAATTTCCTTCTATGTTGTGTTTTCATATGCTATGTTTTAACATAATGCTAATTTGTACTTCAAACATTTTCAGTTTCTATTTTATGGCATGGAATTTTGTGTGTCAGTCAAAACTGTTGCTACTCATGCATTCAAATTCATAAATCTGAAGGAGATAATTATACCTGTTATATTGCACTTATGACAGGTGATCATTTAGTATTCATATTTTCCATTGGGTTTAATTATAGCTTTAAAATATTGATAATTATTGTAATAAGGCATATCATTCTAATGTCTTCTAAATGAAATACCTTGCAGATTAGTTCTAAACGATATCAGGAAAGACTCATATTCTCTAATTTACAGGTTATAATATTTTGTTTCTTTTTAAGTGACAAAGGTGTCTTATTTTGCATCTAATACTTGTTTAAAGAGAATTGTGGAAAGTGTATTGGTCTATGCCAGAGAGTAGTAACTAGTCAGTGGATTATATTTTGTATTATTAATCACATATGTCGGAGTATAAGGGAGAGAGGGAGAAGATTTCAAATATTTTAAAACACCTTTTAATCATGCAAATTAGCTTCAGGGTCTCAAGTGAAATTTCCAGATTAATAGAATGATCATATAAGAAATGTTCAAGGTACAGCAATTAAAGTGCTTTCCTCTAATGACTATTAAAAAAAACAAACCCCCACCCTAAATTTGAGTTTTGAATATGGAAAGTTTAAGCTACTTTAATGGAATAACTCTGAGGTTGGCAATTACAGCCTGCAGGCTAGACCTACCCCACACAGAGATTGGATTCAGCCTGCCATGGGGTTGTCTGCAGCAAGTTGGGCAGCTAGGGCTAGTGGTCCCCATCATCAGCCTCAAAGCCACCCCTGTGGGGGAGACTATTATTGTAAGAGAAATCTCCGTGTGGCCAGCGGGCAAAGGGTTAACACAATCCTGATACTGCAGTTGCTGCTTTTCTTGCTTGAGAATTTACCTTTGCTGATTGCCGTTCTCAATGAGGCAGCAGTGGCTGTAATGGGGGGCGGGCAAAAGATTCCCACATCTGGCAGCTGCTGCATTAATCCCCAGGCTGCTGGCTGTCCTGACACTTTCTCCCACAACAGAGGTCTCTATCATGGTGGGAGGACATAAGGCTGAGT
The DNA here is from genome assembly GCF_000455745.1 of Alligator sinensis. Lineage (NCBI taxonomy): Eukaryota > Metazoa > Chordata > Crocodylia > Alligatoridae > Alligator > Alligator sinensis. The sequence continues at coordinate 843,461 of NW_005841984.1, forward strand.
CGAGGAGAGGATGGAGGCTACCTCTGCTGGCAGCGTTGTGGGGGTGTGGGTGGGCTGGAAGGTATCACCTGCTGGGGATGGATTAGTGGCCTATGATGCCAGCCTGGCACTGGTGAAGGTTGCCAATAGCTGGACTAGAGCATCCTGAAAACTTGTGTATTTAGGTCTGCTTGGTGTTAACAATATATCTTGCCAATTTTACATCTAGGGAAGAAGTATATTGGTTCAAGGAGAAAGGCAATGAGCTGCTTTTCCAGTTTTTAAAGAATTGGACTTTCTTGATTTGGACGTGCATATAATTCATCCTGAAGCTTGTATATCCAGAGCTTTGTTTGGAGAGTAAAGACTGCTAGACCTTATGGAGTTCATTTAAATATTTCTTCAGTGAAAATAAGGTAGTATGGTTCCAGTTAATACTAATCTCAGAGGAGGAAGGCTCTGAGATGTGTATTCTCCACAACATCAACAATTAAATTTGAAGAATACAAATCTGTACAAACCTGTATGGAAGATCCAATGACAATGACAAGGGACTTTTGGATCTAGATAACTGATTTCCTCAATTTGTATTCTGGTCTTTTATTTCACAAATCAAGGACCTAGACATTCTTCATAGGATTAAAGGCCCAATTGTGCTCTCACTAAATTCCAGGATTTCTTTAATACTGACCTTAATGGAAACACAATGCATCCCTAGGTTTTCCATTTCTGGACATTACTTAATATCTAATACCATGACAAGACTGAATAAAATTACCTGGTCATCTTTTATTTGTCTGAAAACTGTTACTGACATTTTCAGCTCATTTTTAGAATATACAAGATGCTTAGTGACCCTGCCTACCGTGTAGAACCAATAGAAGAGATGTGAGTGTTGTCTATAGCAACAATCATTATTACCCACGACCAAGATATGCATGATCTACATTATCTTTTTATTACCCAACTTCATTCCACCCACTAACCCTGGGCCAAATATGTTGTCAGTCACTGGCATACACTTCTTGTCAATGCAATATTAGATTGTAAAATTATGATGAATGTAGTACAGCAATGGCAAACAATGACTGTAGTGATAGCTAAGAGAGTAAACAATGGATATATTCACTAGATTCACTTGTCACAAAATCATGTAAGGCCAAATACTGCCCTGGCTCATACCAGTGTAATTTTGAAGTACTTGATCTATATAATACCTATTACAGTTGTGACCTACCTGTGAGGAATAACAAATGCCAACAAGAATTGCAAGGAGTTCAGTGCATTTTGTCCTGTTGTATGTATTTGTAACTCCTTCTATTTCTCCTTCTCTAATTGTCACTGAAGTATTATAACATTTCAATGAGAGTTTTTCAGTCTCAGAGCTCCTACCTCAGATTCTGGGAACTGAGGCAAATGAGAGTGGAGAGGTAGACAAAGTCATCCTTAGATCAGGACTAAAACCTTGTTTAAATTTAAGTAACACTGAACTTTAAATTTAAGTAACATTAGTGTATCAAGGTGAAGGTGGATTTTGTTAACTGCCATCCAGGAAGCAATGAGTTATATTACTTTTTGCACAGACATAGGTGCAGAAGAGGGGAAATTCTGTGGGGAAATATATCAACAACTAAGTCTGAGAAGAAAATGTGGTTGATGTCAATGTTCTGTTATTGTTACTTGAGTTCTCAAAGCAAAACCACAGAAGATGATAAATTTGAGCTATATATAGTGTGTATATTCTGTTCAGAACAAGAAAAGGACTCTATCTGCTCATATACTAGATTTGAGGGATTTGATATAAGACTATCAGTAGTTTGGGGGAGAAACAATGATGTATTTAGTTCTTCCAAAGATTCTGCTCAGCTCTTCACAGCTAAATAAGCATTGAATAGATCATTACACCTGGATAGGTAATGTGTTAAAAGGTAAAAAACTGATGATCTTTTATGGCCAGTGAACGGTCATTCGCTTGATTAGTGCAAAGGACCTTTCTCCTTATGTACATTAGAGTGTACTATTTTCTAATACCTTATGGGCATTAATTCCTGAAATTGGGTTAAATAAAAACAGAATTAAAGTTATGACCTATTTCACATAGGTTAGTGGAGTTAGACATGAGCAAAAGTGGAACTATCTTAAATAATCTTCAGGGATAGTACAGTTAGGCAGCGTTTCACTAAGTTGAGGTGGTTTTGAATTTTTAACCAAACATATTTTTCAAACAATGTCAATTTGTCAAAACCAAGAAGTGTTTCAGGAAGTCAGGTAAAGGTTGATGTGTTTCCTCCAAAGAAAATAAGCAGGGTGCTGTTAGAGACTTGCCTTGCTTTCTGACTAGCTATGTGGTAGGTGAGTTGATTCAAGATAAGGCTTCAAGATTAAGCAGCTCTGTGTAAGCCCTACCCTGCTAAGTATAACTGGATTGGAGACCAAAGGAAAATCCTGGAAGTTCTGTTTGGATTTAAGACTGTCAGTGTATCTTGGCTGTATCTCAATATATTCTTCAGGGGAGCATCGAGGGACTAATATTGATTCCTGAGCTTTTCTAACTATGGAGGCTAGCAAGTGGTGTGCCCTGGTTACCAGGGAAAGAAGGTTGCCAGAGAAAGGAAACTAGAAACATTTCCAATTTTTAAAATAATTGTTGGCACTTCCTTTTCATGAGAAATGTTTAAATTTCTAGTTTTCATTTTGAACTGGGTGTGGAGGTGGGAAGGGGGAGTATTTTCAATCTCTTGGAGTTTCCCATGCTACAGCAAAATTCCAAAACTTGGTCAGGTCTAGCACTAGATACTGCTTGTGACCTCAGGGGAAACTTTTGGTGAGTTAACTATGCTCGTATGCAGATGAAACAAGGGGCATGTGTGCATGACACTTTAAAATAGGCTAAATGCTTTTGCACCGCTTTAATGGTGTCAGTGTTTGTGTGCCTTGGCGGTGTATTGAGCATTAATTCCAGCTGCTGTAGGAAATCTGGCAGCATAATGCATCTTAAATGACTCAGGGTGCAGCAAACTAAAACTCTGAGGAGGAGTTTTCAGTTTGTTGCCCCTACAGCCGCAAAGCAAAGCATTGGGCTCCGTGCAGATCACGGGCTCTGCAGAAAGTCCTACAGGCAGCCTGGTAGCAGCCCAGGAAGGCAGGCTCCGCCTAGGAAAAAATTGGCATGCCTGATCTTTTCTCTTGTGTTTTTTTTTTGTCCTTGGAGCCCGCCAGTCTGAGCTGCGCAGGGGCCTGGTGCTTCTCTCTGCAGCTGTGGTGCCCCCGCAGAACCCCCGATCTGGTGTCTATAGGTGGGTGCCACTGGGGGGGGGGGGCTGCTGCCACCACAAATGGAAGCACCATCCCCCCCACCCCGCTGGGGGGTGCTGCTGCCACCACAAAGGGAAGCACCATCCCCCCTACCCCACAACCCAGGAACTGCTCCACCTGCTGGCAGCTCACCCTCCCTTCCCCAACACCAGAGCGGCAGGTAAATTGGGTGTTTGCGTGACATGGGGGTCTAATCGGCCCTAAATTGAAGCAGTGTTTTTAAAAACCTACTGCTTCAATTTAGGGCCCCCATTTTGTCTACACACACCCTGTAACTCTTCATTTAAGGCCTGGCTGTTGGCCAATCACACAAAAGCAACTCTAAAGCAAAATTTAGCTCTTAATTATTTGCTTCTTAGTAAAATTATTCAAGGACATGAACCTTTGGTTTTCTAATGCATTGCTATTTTAATGACTATTAGTTTAGACTCTAGCAAACTAAACTGGATAAATCTGCATCATGTTTTATTGTTGTTGTACATTTTTTAATGGTGGGCTATAAACCCAGTTTCAGTTATGAATCTGTAGGGTGTCAGACACAAGGCAAAGCTAAAGACAAAATACAAGACAAAGATCCCCAACAAAAATCTTCCTAAGCTGACTGACTCGCATAGAACAGCAGAGAGTTAAGGAGGGAAAATATATTATAGCAGCTGTGGACAGCAATGATTAAAATTGGATTTTGGCATGATACAGTGTAGTCAAAGAAATGAGCAAACTCAAAAGACACTAGCGAGCAATAATTCTATTTAAAACTAGATATAAAGTTCATTCAAATTTGCATACTCAGATTAGTAAAACTCCCTTAAAATGTTAGTACCCTTATGACTTCCTGGCTTTGAAACTGTGAAGAACAAAATAAATGTCACTTTTGAATCAACAACATGCCTCTCAATTTACATTTGTGCCTCTTGAGAGGCCATTTATATTGAAATATTGAAATCTAATTTGTTATACATTCAATTCAGTTTGATACATAGGTTTTGATTTTAAAGGCTCTGTTCTCAATAAGAAAAGCTTATATGGATGTAGTTTGTTCTGGCTTAAACTGCTGATGGGATTTGTTACCATAAAATACTGTCTGTATTGCATATTACATAACATTTAATACAGCACAATGGGTTTAGAATATAATCCTGTAGTTGGGGTGAGCTGCAGAGAGAAATAGAGCCTACAGAAAAAAACATCATCACAAGACTACAAGTACTTCTTATTGTACTCTGTTTCACCAGTGATGTGTCACTTCCTATTTGTAATAGATTGTGTAAGCCTGACTTCCAATAAATTCCTTTTAAAACACAAAACATGCAAAATTGGTTGACTGTTTGCAAACTATACAACAATCTGTTATATGCTTGTTGAGACTCTGCACCAAAAATGCACTTTACAAATACAAGTTTTATGTTCATTTCCAAAGAAATAATTCCTGGTCCTTCATACCATTCCTGCTCTTTGACATATAACCCAACAAACAGCTTTCATTAGAAGGTATGTTAAGTATTTTAGTAGCAGAAAAATCAGCTTAAGAAGCAAACACTACCACACCTTAAAAAAATATGGTTTGTGATCCATGGATTGACACACTGCAGCAGAAGTCGAGTGCAGGGGTTGTGAGAAGGAGGACTATGATAGCAATACCAGTTTAGCTCTGTCCCTTGCAGCTGGGCACAGCCAATAAAATTACACACATATTTTATACAGGAGAAGAGTAGCTCATACTTTTTTTCCTTCCTCAGCACACCTGCACAGAGCCAGCTGTAAACTATAACCTTTGTATTTAAATTTATTAAATGCTTTTTGGTTGGAAGCTTCACTTCTTTTTCCACTTTGGGAAAAAAAAATGATTCTGAACAAATATACAGTGCAAGACCTTGAACAGCTTTTCATTTTAAGCAGCATGCTGTTATAATTTTATAAAATCCTACAAATCATTGTATAACCCTTCTTTACAAAACAGTGCAGTTTCTTGGTTGGCAGTAAAGGACAACCTGAAAGAGGAAATTCAGTTGCTGTATATAAATAATGCAGCACATCATGATGGTAACAGTGAGTCTATCAATCTCAGTCAAGAACACAAACTGCAACTTTATGAAAACAATCTTGTGATACGAAGGCCAAACTGGATGGACTGTGCAAATAGAAAGGAACCATCTAGTACTCATCCTGATATAAAATAAGGACTTCTACAAAATATAAATTGTAAAATTACCAAGATTAGTCAGCTCTGACTAACAAACACAGATCACTCTGCAGATGCATTTGACTAATTTTTTTAGTTTTAGAAGCGAAAAATATCCAATAGATATTTCATCCATTTACCACAATGGGATGAAAAAGGAATGATAAAAGACATCACTTAAACACACTTTCATATAGCACAGAGGACTCTGAAATAAATAAAAAGTAAAAAAAAAAAAAAAAAAAAAAAAAAAAAAAAAAAAAAGGACAAAGAAAAATACCATTTAAAAAAAGCCCACTTTAGGTGTGTTCTTAACCCAAAAGAAATTCTCTTCACAAAATATTATTGAATGAAGGTGGTTAATAGGTTTCCTAAAAGAATTAAACATTCATTTGAATTACAGTGACATCAGCTGCAGTTACACGTGCAAGTACAATCTTTTTTAATTAAATGAATCTCCACATTTGGGGCTGGACTCAATGATCTTCCAAGGTCCCTTCCAGTCCTAATGTCTATGAATTATAGGATGTAAAAGAACTGGATAGATAACTGGATAGTGTTAGGAAAAACACGCTTTCTTGGCACATTTTCCAATTAGATAATTAGTCATTTTAATGCAATTATAGAATTTGGTTCTAGCCATTACAGGAAACTGTGGATCATAAAGATGGGCCAGTGTTCTGATCCAATATGGCAATTTCTATGTTTCTATCCTAGATTCTAAGATACCACTATGAAATGGAACTTAATTTTAAAATCTCTCTAAAACAATGTTGAAATAAAATGATTTTATTCTCCCTTCCCTGAGAAAAGGACTCACGTATTATCTAGGGGCACCTTTTGGATGGCCACCAAATAATAAAGAACCAGATCCTTTCATCATTTCTCACAAATTCCTTGAAATCAATATGAATGTTGTTGATTTTGAAAGAATAGTCTCAGCTATGAAATATATCACTATATCCCGATTTCAAAAGGACTGAGTACTATCGGATAGTAAAAGTTTACTTTAATTGTTTTCTGATGCACAGAATCATTGGCAAACCACTGACATTCAAATCCATTTCTCCACAGTTGAAACAGTACAAATAAGAACTATAAATAAATCATGCTGAAGATACACCTGTGCAGAGATGCAAGCAGATAAACATGTGAACAAATGAGCTCTGTAAATCTTTTAACAAATATGTAAGCAGTTATTCTGACTTACTGGCTAGATGGCTGATTTATTTCCTAAGATGAAAAGACATCTGAACAATTACTTTGGATCCCTGAGTACTTAAGAGTGAAGGCAACTAAGTTTTTGATGCCTAGAATCTTTATATACTCTCCTTGACTTTATTTAAACTAGACTGATTATTTTGTCTTGCTAATCTTGTAACATGAATGCATATGACAAAGGATCCAAATAATTAATATTATGTATGAAATCATTATAAATATATACATGCAGTAAATTATACGGTATAACTAATCATGTGTGGAAGTGTGCATAAAATTTGTCCCTGTTGACTGCATGTTGTTACATATTAAGCCAAATGAAACCATTATAAGAACCTTAATAAGAACATGCCCAGCTTATGATATTAGAGGCCTTAGAATAGTTGAGGGGGTTTTTGTTTGTTCTTTTAAATAGAAAGCTTCAACTACTGGACTCAAGAAACTGAATACAAATCTCAGCTTTCAAGGTTGTAGAAAAGAAGGTTGAAAACATGAAGTGAAAGCCATAAAGGCTCAGAGGTTCAAATTTGACAAATTATTTTTTAATAAGTGTAACTGGGGCCTGCTCCAGGTCAATCTCACTGGGGCCCACCTCCCTGTTTCTGGGCTAACTGCTGAATTAGTTCATTAATGTAATTAAGCAGGAGGCTTCCCATTTTTTTGCCATGATGCCAAGGGGCACTATCTGCGGCTCCATTCCTCCCCTACACCACAGCCCAAGCCTCGCAGATGGCATCCAGATGTTCTCAACAGTCACCGGCCCCACACTGGGCCCCAGACTTCTCCGATCAGGACCTCACTAAGATCCCTCCAGTCCGGCAGCCTAATCTGCCTTCATCCTAGGCTGCATAGCTCCCTGAACTGCTTCCTCTTCCAGGTGTGGTCCCCCGGGACCTTTGGCTACAGCCCTGGCCCACCTCCAGGCCAGTCAGAACCCCAGGCCCTCAGCTCTTGGGCGTTCCTCGTGGTGGGCCTCTGGCCCTTTCACCCTTCCGGTCCTGGCCCCGGCATTGACCAATCAGGGAATGTCCAGACAGGTGCGAGTCTATGGCCCCACTCTCTCTCTCTGGGGTTCCACCTTCCAGACCCTACAAAGTGGGTAACACACCTCATTGTGGGGGCTAGGGGTTAAGGTGCCCCAACCCACCTTTCACTGGGGTGGTAACTGGCCTGGCATTTCTTGAGGGCTCCCACATCACTGGGAGCCCCATCAGGCCACCCACCCCCGGCAGGGTGCAGTTTTAAGTCATACCCAGGACCAGGAGCCTCCTGACCCCCTACAGCTCCTCCCTTACCTCCAGATCATATCAGCAGCCAGGCGATGGTTTTGCCTGGCCTTCAGCAGCAAAACTGCCCTGTTTATATGGGCAGCCCTAGGTTCAAAATGGCTGCCCTCATCAAGCACCTGGCAGCTGCCAGCTCCAGGCCCTTTAAAGTGGCAGGCACAAACAGTGCCCTGCCACAATAAGTTATCAGGTCCAGGAAAAAAGTTTACTTTATTATGGGGGAAAAAAAAATCCATTCCCTCACTGCAGGTTTGGACATAAAAGGAAAGAGGAAAGCTTATGGTAATTAATACGCCTTTGCTAATAGGGAAGTATTCAATTTGGAGTTGGCCGATTCAGAGGACAGTGATTCGATTCGGTGATTTGAATCACTTCCCCATTCAATTTGGCTGAATCAGAATTGGAGATTCGGCACTAATTCGAAGATTCAGAATGGCCAGGAAGAGGCAGGCACAGCTGGGTGGCTTCAGGTTATCCTGCAGCTCCTCTGGCTGTGCCTGACTCTCCCCAGGCTGAGGCAGCTTCAGGAGAAGCCCCTATGGCTGCCCTGCCTGGCCCCAGCCTCCCAGGACTTAAAAAAAAAAAAAAAAAAGGCCCCCACTCACTGACTGCAGCAAGGGTTGTTGGGGCTCTGAGGCCTCCTGGCAGAGTCACCCACCCTGCAACCCCCACTTCCCAATCACCCCCCTGCCCAGTCCCACCCCCAATGGCTGCCCCACCTGGCTTAACCTCCCAGCAATTAAAAAAAAAAAGCGTCTCACTCTCTGGCTCTGGCAGATGCAATCAGGGCCTCTGGGTGCTTGTGGCAGAGCCCCCCCATGCAAGGCAGGGCAGTGGAGGGCAGCAGGGATTGCCCCCCCACCTGGTACCCACACAGCAGCTGCCACCTGACACGGATGCAGCATGGCTTGGCAGGGTGCCGCACAACATCTGGGAGCTGGGGTGGCTCCATATGTCAGCTGGAGACTGGCAACACTCAGCCTCTGTGGCCCCAGCTCCCGAACAGCGTGCAGCACCCTGCCGAGTCACACTGCACCCATGTGATGCAACACCTGCTGTGCAGGTGCCAGGTGGGGGGGATTCCCGCCCCCCCCCCACTGCCCTATACTGTGTAGGATGGGTGGCTCTGCCATGAGCATCCATAGGCCCCAATTGCTACTGCTGCATCTGGTGAGTGCAGGGCTTTTTTTTTTTTTTTTTATTGCCAGGATGCTGGGGCCAGGCAGGGCAGCCATTGGGTTCAGGGCTGGGCAGGGAGGAAGATTGGAGCATGGGGGCTTTAGAGAGGGCTCTTCCACGTGGGCCCAGAGCCCCCACAGCCACTGCTATTTCTGGTGAGTGCATTTTTTTTTCTCCCTCAGACTGCTGGGACCAAGCAAAGGGGGGCAATCGGGAAATTGGGGCTGCACAGAGGATCTCTGCCAGGAGGCCTCAGAGGCCCCACACCCCCTGCTACAGCCAGTGAATGCAGGGATTTTTTTTTTTTTTTTAAGTACAAGAGGGCTGGGGCCAGCAAGGAGATGGGGCTGGGCAGATGGGGGCTTCTCCTGTGGCTCCCTCTGCCTGGGGAGAGGCAGACACAGCCGGAGGAGCCCCAGGAGAAGCTGCAGACATGCAGCTGTGCCTGCCTCCCCCCCACCAATCCGAATCTCCAAATCACTCTGTATCTTTTCCGAATTTGATTTGGATCTTTTAATGGGTCTCCTGATTTGAATCAGGCTGAATCTCCTCCAAATCAAATCGGCAACCAAAGCTTCACACAGCCCTAGTAATTAACTGTCTGTTCCCAGGTGCAGTTTAGCCTAAGGCTTTCCATCCTCTTCACCAATGTGCCTCAGTTCCCAGAATCACAGGTAGGAGCTCTGAGACTGGAACAACTGCCCCAAGTGAAAAGGCAGCTCTAGCCTTGGCTTCAACTATAACAGTGCTTAACAGCATAATGATCTAACAGTAAGTTCATCCTATGAGGATTAGTTTGAAAACTTTATAGCAATATTATGATGTATAAGTTTTACTTTATGTAAAACATTACTTTTATTTAATTCATTCCTAGTTTTACAAATCTATGGTAACACCTACTTTATTATTTTGAATGTGAAATAAGGTCTCAGTCTTCTGCATTGCATGCTTCTCAAATATCTGATGTTCTGTTGCAGGTTATTAGGAGTCTATTTCTATGCCAAGCTGGCCTGAATGCAGGGTATATTCCTATCAACGTAAGCCTTTATTAACAAACAAATAAGAGAAAACAGTTTAAACATGACTGAAGGAGGATAATTTCAGACAATTTTTGCAAATTTTTATAATGAGCAGGAAAGGATAAAAATACAATACTTTTAATGAGTGAAGTAGCCCATGTTTGCTAAACAAGGCAATCTAGTCAATGATCTCACTTCATCAGAAAAGATGGGATTTCTCTCTCTTGCTTGAATGACAGACATTATTTTGAGCCTGGTGCCATAAATTATTATGAAAACTGAATAGTACTTTTCTGCCCAAATAGCGGTTGCACCAATCAATGCCATTAACTCAAATATACTAAATGCTTGCTAATAAAATCATCTATCATACTGTGTATCTGCCTGCCCAGTAGAGCTAGCAAACAATTTAGACAATATTCACACATATTCAAACTCAAATTCATTTCAACTTCTTTTTGTGCCTTCCTTGTTACTAAATATTTGTAAACATTCATGTAAATCATTCGTCATTCTCATAAAAGATTAAATTAATTGAAATCAGAACAGATTCATGATTCTTGACCCTGTTCAAAAAATAGGATCAAAAGAGAACATTTTATCATTGATTTTAACCTCTCATATTACATAGGTCCTTACATATCACCCAATTACCCTTATAATGAACCAAATAACCTGTGTTTTCCTTACACACAACTTCCAGAAAAGCATTTGGCTCTTGATCTGAGGACATAAAGGTTAGGGACAGAAGTTACACATAAACCAGTATAAGTGATTGGAAACCAGTTCAATTCTATAACACAACATATGTCCAGTGGACAGAAACAGCTTTCAAAATGGCTGAAACTAGCTTAAGATAAACCTGGAGGGATGTAGTATCAGACTTAACTGATTTAGGTTTAACTGTTTTATTGAACTTCTGTCCCAGCTCCCTTCCATATTCATGTTAACTCACAGTCCCCCAGCATCCTAGGATGCTTAGCAGGATGGGTAAACTAGCTTTGGCCTAAGCTGTCCATACAGAGAGTTAAAAAATCACCTTCTTTTACTCATTATTCCTTTATTTCAAACCCCTTATTGCCATGGTATTGTACTAGAAATTTAATTTCAGATTACTGGTCCACTATAACCCCTAGATCTATTTAAGAGTAATATCTTCCTTGGATGCAGTCCTCCATGCCACAGATATGGTCTGTGCTCCTTGTTTTGGGGAAGTATAATTTTGCAGTAAAATATATTTTGTCTGAATAGTTCCAGCTTACCAAAGGAACCAGATCTTCCTATATGGCAGCCCTCCCCTCATTTTTATCAACTATTCTGCCTATCTTTGAATCATCAACACATAATATCAGCAGAGATTTTATAAGTTACATCTAAATCATTGAGAGAACACTTAATAGTAGGACCTGTAAAATTTCCATCTAACACCCTCATCAGGTGACATTTCCTCATACTTCACAGAATGTAGGTGATGACATACACAATTCCTGGATCCATTAGCCAATTTTAATTCCTCTAATACATGCTCCACTGAAAAATTCTACTTTTTAAAATAAAAATATTGAATGCTAATGAAATCAAATGCTTTACCTATGCCTGTAAGTATATTACATCAGTCATCAGCTAAACTTGTAATCTCAAAGCTTTTATCAGGTTTGTTTGACCTGTCCTATTTTCTATTAAACATCTATTAAACTTGTTTTATATTTATGTATTTTCATTTTTTTCTTTATTTTCCAGTTAATAACTACTTCACCAAGAGGGGCTGTTTGCCACAGCTGACCTATTTTTTTGATTGTTGAAGTATTCCTTTTGGCTATCTAATAAACATTTGTTTAAAAACTCCTAATTTTTTCAGCTATTTAGTTTTTTTTCTTCCCAATATATTTTGGTCATAATTTTATTCAGTTTTAGAAAATTAGCATTTTTCAATCACCAAGTAAATGTATGCACGTTATACCGGTCAGAAATGTTGCCTGTCTACCCATAATACATGCAATCAGAACAAAAATCACTGGTTTTCAGTTAATCACCAGATTCCAGCTGCCTGCATAAAACCTTGGCCATACTGGAGGCCATGGCTGTCAACTGGAGGTCTACAGGTTCATGTGGCCACAAGGGGTTAAACTGAAGCTCCTGGGCTCAGACTCTGGCCCCTGGGCTCCTGCCTGACACCCCCGCCCCGCATGGCTATGAGATCTCCAGGATCCCTCCTCCTCTAACTTCTCCTTTCCCACCCCAGGACAAGCGTGGTGCAGTTCAGTGCAGCCTGTAATGCTGGGGATGGAAGCCTGTAGCTTGGGGCACTTGAGCAGTGTGATGCAGCTAGAGAACTTACGGTGAGGAAAGGTTTCCAGGTGTGTGGTGTAGCATGGCAAGGGAGGAAGTAGGCACATATGCAGTGGGGAAACTTGTAATGTACATCCTCCCCAGGGTCCATGGCTCCTACTCTGTATAGCTCCCACCATGGGGGGTCCATGGAATGTGCAGCCTCCACCTACTTGGAAATTGAACTGCCCTGCTGTAGGCCTCCCAACTGAAGCCTCTCATAACAATAAAATGTCCAACAAATATATTTCATGGACTTTATAATATCCTTACCAAAGTATCCAGTTTAACCTGCCTTAACTTCCGGTTGCCTATGTACCTGAAGGACCTAAATGCACTTGCTTTTTAAACGGTGTGTGTTCAGCATTTTCTGAAACATGGGTTGCTTTATTGTGTAACATGAATTAAGGCATCTAAAAAAAGTACTAATTACTTTGAAACTCTTGAAATATTTATATATAGCTACTGTGAGATCAAGACATGTCAGATTATATAGTAAACAACACACAAAAGAACAATGTGGTTAACATATAATCTGGCTTCCTTTCATTCCTCAGCCCAAATGACCAGGTACCCATTTGTAGCAAGAAACCCTTTTGTCTGCCCCCCTCAAATGTGAAGCTCCTCCATATGGCAAAAGCCCCTCTTTTAGCATTTGCCCCCTTTTGGGGATGCTTTCTCTTTTCTACCTTTTCTTCCTTCCTCTCTCTTTTTCTTTTATTATATCATTATTATTTTATAATAAAAGGTGTATTTATAATATAAGGTGTACTTGTAGTGAAAATAGAGCTTGTAGATGCTTTTACAAATGTACTTTAAGTTTAAAAGTAAGTTTTACCATGTAGCAATGTTAGCAAAGAGCAGGAATCTCTGTATGGAGCAGGTCCCTGAATGAATCATGGTTGACTGTGTAACACAGTAGCTAGTCTGGATAAGCATGTTAATGAGCAGCAATTAACACCTACAAAATCAGAACCCAAGGATAAGAAAGAATCAATAAAGAGCCAGGAATTCCCAGAAACTTCATTGTTAAAGCTATGGAAGCCCCCATTCGAACTAATCAACACTGGCAAGAGACCCTTGGGGCTGAAATACCCCCGATCAACCACTTCCAGAGCTCTATTCATCATGGCAGTGAATCAATCAAAATTCATCAATGGACTCCTGAGACCACACGTACGTGTGGATGTGACCCCTGGGGCTGACAGCTGCCATCCAGCAGCTACCAAGAGGGACATCTCTCGAGGTCAATGACCCCTGGATTGGGTAAGCCCAAGAATTGGGGAGTCACCAAAGTCTGCCAGAGAGGGATAAAAGGCAGTGAAGAATGACCCCCAAGGGTGCCCTCTTTGACCTGACCAGGACCCTGCCTTTCTGGCCAGAAGGACCAGCCAGTGACCCCGTTCTGAAGCAACATTGCACTGAAAGAAGCCTCGACTGGCCATTGATGGTGGACTCCAGTGGTTGGGGATAGGTAAATCTTGACACCAGTGCTTAGTATTCAGAGCTAGCTACTGAGTGTGTGTGTGTGTGTGCATGTGAATGTGTGTGTTTGAGGGGATCAGCACCAAGGTTTATGGTCTGACTTTTGCATCCATCCAATAAACTAGAATTTTATGATGATCCTGTGAGTTGGTGCTTTGTAGCCAACACATTTACTACTGAGTCAACTGGAAGTAGCCTTTAGCTTTAATCTGGAATGGGGTTTGAAGTTATGCCTGCAGAGTCGTAGCAAAATGTCTTACCTACTCTGCCACCATGCCCCAATTATAAAATATACACCCATAAATACACAAATACATATATTAACATACATGTATATCCATAGACTTAGTCAGCTGCCCTCAGGCAGTCATGGTATAATGCAGTTTTAAAATGCATGAATCATCTCTGTTTTCAGATTAGTGGATATTCCCAACTGCAAAACAGGTCTTAAAACTATAGCCTTCTGAAATACAGAATCAGTCAGAAAGCATTTAGCATGGAATGTTCTCAGGGCTGTATTTCCCAAATGAATTCTAGGCTACATTTTTAAAAGATATATATTTTTAAAAAAATAGGCTTACCTTAGACATGATTCCATTTATATTAAAATGTCTGCAGTTGCTGTGCCCTGTTCCCTGATTCCCCATTGCCAGCAATTGCTTGTTAATTTCATGTTATTTGTTCCATCCCTTTTCATTTTGTCACATAACTATAAATCCACCACCACTGGCTTCCCATCTGTACACAAGATATCTCAGTGAATTTAATATTTTCAGTACTCCTGCTGATTTTCTTAATCTAATTCCCAATTTTTCTCCAACTTTATAGGAAGATGGCATTGCCATTTCCAGGTTAACCATGACCTTATGAAAATGTATGCATCTCGTGTAGAATAAGAATGACCATACAGCTGCCGGTTCAGATAAGGAAGTGACTCTGATTATCTCAGATGATGTAGCTAACACTGACATTTAGAGCTCTGTTGATGAGTGATTTATGCCTCTGATTTTTCCATGGAGAGCACCTTGAAACATGTATTGATATAAGTTTAAGCTGGTTCATGTAAGTTTTAGAAGTAAAAGGAAAACAATCCCAAACTCACATATTTACAGGTGTATATGGCTGTCTGCAGTCATATGGGTCTAGATTCAGTTACTCAGAAGTTCCCTTTGATATTACTATATAGTGCATAAAAGCATCATTATCATCCTGAAGGCTTTGAAAACCATGGAGGGTTCTGGTGGGAGGGATGGAATTCTTGATACAATCCCTGCTCCCAAAGTTGTTCATGACTATTTAACACAAAATGTGTACGCATGCTGAGGAGCTCTATCCCCTGCTGGGTCCTGGACTTATGCATTCAATTTGCATGGTTAAGATATGGATTTCTCTCAGCACAGTTTACCCTGTAGCCAGGGGAGTAGGTAGTAGGGCTGTGCGAGGTTTCAGATAGAGTTTCAGATCCAGAGAAGCTTTGGATGCTTCGGGGTCCGAAGCAGCACATCCGGGTTGAATTGCTGGCCTCGTTAGGCTTCCTGAAGCAGTTCAGAGCATCTGAAGAGCTTCAGAGCCACCTCAGAGATCTGGCCATAGGGGAAACAATAAAATATCTATAACTTTGTTGTTTTTTGTCTGATTTAGATAACATTTAGATGACATTTTTAGTGTTGGTAGACTCTGCAGAGAGGATGAAGTCTGCCAAGTTTCAAGAAGATCGGTTTGGGGCGAACAGCACCCCAAATTCTTGAAAGCAAAAGTAATGTCACTTCTAGGCGTTACAACATAGTGGGGTGAAAACTGCAGGGATGGTAGCTCTTACTGAGGCCACAAAGTCTGCCAAGTTTCAAGACAATTGGTGCAGGGGTTTGGGGGAACTGCCCCTCAAACTGCAGACAAGCAAAACTGGTGCCATGGGTGCTTGTGGGACTGTCTGTCCTGGGGCGGGGAGGGGAGACACTACTGCAGGCCTGGCTGCTAAGCTGCTGTGTTCCCAGTTACCAATCAATCATGGTTCATTCAGGGACGAAGTAATCAGGGACCAGCTCAATACACAGGACCTAGCTACTATATAACAACTTAACGAGCATCAACTAGCACCTATAAAACCAGGCTAAGGAGAGGAAAGAATCAATACAGACAATCAACTGCCCCAAGACAGACACAGTCTTGGCATGAGTTTTGCCTGTCAGCAGCTAGGGGTGCAGGGCCCCAGAACCCCCCTGCACCGATCTCCTCGACAGCTGGCAGGTGTCACAGCAGGGGCCACCATCCCTGCAGCTGTCACCCTGCTGCGCCTTAACACATGCAGTGTCACCCATGACATGAGTTTTGCTTGTCCGCAGCTTGAGGTGCAGTTCCCCTCAAACCCCTGCACCGATCTCCTTGAAATTTGGCAGGCTTTGTGGCCTCAGTAAGAGCTACCAGCCCTGCAGTTTTCACCCCCTGTGGTGTAACACACAGCCGTGACATGAGTTTGGCTCTCAAGAATTTGGGGTACAGTTCCTCTCAAACCCCTGCATCGATCTTCTTGAAACTTTTCAGGTTTCATGCTCTCAGCAGAGGCTACCATCTCTGCACGTTTCATCCAAATTGGAGAAAAAACAACAAAGTTATAGTTATAGATATTTCATTGATTCCCCATTATACCTTGCAGCCGGCTCGAGGCGGAAACCCGGTCCGGAGCTCCACATCAGATAGTGGCCATCCAAAGCGACCAGATCTGAAGCCGGATCGGATCACTGCCGACTTGCACAGGCCTAGTAGGTAGTCCTCTGAGACATGTGTGAGACACCCCCTCTGGCTGAGAAGCGAAGTGAGACATCCTTCTTGGCTATTACACAAAAGGTCAAAAGGTAAACACAATCAGGCCTTTAAAAGAAACGAGCAAAACATTTACCCTTACACAGAAGCAAATCTAGGATTTTGAAAAAGAGAGTCTGCAGCAGAGAGCTTAGAGGCACAGAGGGTATGACTGGTCTTGGAAACCAGCAGCAAAGATCAGATCTCTACAGTGGAGAGCTACACAGTCAAAGAGGGGGTACAACTGTACCAGTGCACACTTGTTGTGCTGTGTTTGTATAAATGCAACCATAAATAAGGTGACTTCCAGCCTTTCCAGGTGGCTTCATATACCTTTGCCAATCACACTACATGTCACTGGGACCTACTCCCTTTGAAATTAAGTTAATAATTTCAGCAGATTTTGTTTTTACTGCAGGGGGACTTTTCACAGGTAAACACAAGAGTCCACCAGCATTTCCATGTGCCTTTGTTGTTTTGTATTGAATTTTCTAAGTATAATCCACTAAAAAGAGGGCCCACCCATTGAATCAGTGCTGCACTTGTCCCAGACACTCCTTTCCTAGGATGGAGAATTGATACACACAGGTGGTCAGGTCACTTATGACCAATGTAAAATGTCCTCCCCATTGGTATTAATTAAATTTCTTCATGTCCCACACCAGACTTAAATATTCTTTATCTATTTATGAATAATTCTGTTTTACTGCCATGAGCAATTGGGATGTAAATGCTATGGGATGTTCACTGTCATTGGGCACGGTATGTGATATAACAGCCCCAATTCCATGCAAAAATGCATCCCACGCCAACTTGATGGCAATAATGGGTTAAAGAGAAAAAGTAGCCTATCTAATTAACCAGTCTTTTTGCTTCTAGTAAAATCTTCTGACACTCATGTGACCAAATCCATTTACAATTTGTCTACAGAGTGTTTACAGAATTTCTGTCTTGGGAATATTTTTTAACCATTCATGTCCTGACAGCGTGGGTCCTCCCTTTTCAATGACATATAGGTCTAGTTGACATTTATTATTTTAGTCTACCAGCACCGTCATCCACATTTTCATGATCTTCTCTTCTGTATATATTTAACACTGGCATCTTCCTTAATTCATATTTGTAATAGTTTTTCCATATTCTGAATATGGGATTCAAACAAGACAGAGCCCATATCCAACTCTGTTTTGAGCATCTTCTCTGAAAATTGTGGTGTCAGCCAAATCGTTGATTTATCATCCCTGACCACACTATATAGACACAAAATAAATATTCCACTCTCATCTTCAGTGTCTTTACTGCCTCTGTCTATTATATATACAATTCAATTCCCCAGGAGCTGGGGTGTGGAGCCTGTTTCCACATCAGTAACACTGGTGTATGCACTGGCACTGGCTCTTTCAATATATATTTAATTACTCATTTATTCCTATTTCCATAGTCACTCCCCCATGCAGTTCTTTAAAATCCTTTGCTGCAGTTCCCATATCTATTCCAATCTCAACAGCACATTTAAAGGTGAGGTTTTCCTCTGTGAAGAGCTTCCTTTGTATGGCTTCATTAAGTAGCCCACAAAAATCTGTTTCTGAGAGCCTAATTAAGTCCATCCTTAAAACTTCAATCTTCTGAAATTCTGAAGTTCTGTTGTAAAAGATTAAATAGATTCACCTTCAAGTTGATCTCTCTTATGGAGCCCAAATCTTTCTGCAATAATCAATTACTTGTGTGATACATGTCTTTGAACAATTTCCAATATGTCTTTAAGTGTTTTGCTTGCTGGTTTTTCTAGGGTTAGAAGGCTGTGCAATAAATTGTGTTTTTCCTCCTGAACTTAGTTATGTGGCACAATGATTCCATAGAAGAATCTCATTTACTTAAAAAAACCCTGCTCTAGCCACTGTATATATTTAGACCAATCTTCTATCATATGCTCCAATTGTTCCAATAGAGCTAGCCTTTATGTTTCCAGCAGATTTCAGGTACTCGCAGCTAAGTAGACTCTTCTGGCAAATTTAATGCATGCCCCACTTGTGGGATCCCATCCTTCTTGCCAGTTATTGGGTTTGTGCAAATGCAGCCATAGATAAGGTGACTCAAGCCACATGTGTGGGGAAGAGTTGCTGCCATGCTATATACATTTTGAATGGAAAGTAAAACTAAGAATCAATTGTCACTGACAGATTGAACAAAAGGTAGGCTTAAATTCCTACACGCAGCTCAAAATATATCATGCCCTGGATCTATCTATCCCTGCCCATAGATGACAAAACAACTGAGGCACTTAAATCTAGGCAGGTGTTTCAGGTTGCAGATTTCAGTGTTGCTAAATCAGCTAACTCCGGTCAACAGAGAGTTAACTTTAAGTACAGAAAAGAGGCAGGGGTTTAATACTCCTTGCATCACCATTTCCTGAGGGTTAGAATAGGTATCTATCTCCATGCTTAGTGTGATGAATGTTGTGCATTTCATTTTTACTTGAGTAAAGTATATGAAAGATAGGAACCTGGATTTGTGGATTCCATTCTAAGAGCTGGGCATTTACAGTTAGATGCAGGAAAGCTCAGTGTAATCCACATCTAAATCCCTTTTTGAATGTGGTCTCCACCAGATGACAAGAAATGTATGATTTACATCAACATCTGATCTGCTGTGCTGCTCAGGTTATTTATTTTTTGCATTGTGAGTTGTACCTGATGCTGCATTTCAGGTAGCATTAAGATGGCAAATTGTGTACAGGATGACCCCAACATACAGTCTGGAATAAAAATGGACACCGTTTATACAGGCTTTTTAAAAAAAAACCCTAAAAAACTACCACAATAGGAAGAATTAGCTGAGGATAACATAAATAAAAGAAGCTAAAATTAATTGCAAGGCCATAGTTTTCAATGAGCATAAGAACAGTTTTCATGGGGTAAAGAAGAATAAATCTTTCCTTCTTTCCTTTAAAGGGAGCCATGGGATTATCGTTTAATAGAGAAACTTTTAAAATGATAAGCTTATGTAACTGTGCAATTTTATCATCATTTCTTTTACTTTTGCTGTACTCTCTTTAATTAGACTGTAAGCTCTTCAGGGCAAGAAGAGGGTGCATTTGTCTAGCATAAGGTGATGCCCAGAATGACCGGACCATTTTGAGACTTCTGTAATAATAGTAATAGGTGGACAATTTTCATTTTCAGTTTCCCAAGAGCTGTGTTGGTCAGTCATCTATGATTTTAAGTGCCAATAAAAGCAAAAGCTAGTCTTTAAGGCTAAGACATATTATACAAATGCACTTAAATATGTTTTAGATCCTTAGATCTCCTTTTCTTATGAAACAACTGGACCAGGCCCTTAATTTCATTCCTTCCTTCTGTCATGTTTTGTTACTCAGCTTAAATATAAAAAGTTGTCCTTGGATGTTTTTAAATTAAAAAATCCTAAAAGTCCTCAATACCTTCAGCATGTATGCAGGATCTGATAGTGCAAACAGCAATGAACATGAATAATTTTCCTCAGTGAATACAACTAAGCAGTTTATGTAAGTCAACTTTCTATGAATATTTACAGACCGGAACATTATGGGAGACATAAAGAAAGAACAAGTGACATGAAGAAAGAACAATTACTAGTTGGTTGCAAACAGATTTTTTGTGCCAACTCTTAAATGACTTCAGTATCATCAGACAATACAAAGTAGGGAAATTTAAAAAAAAAAATCAAACCAAAAACCCATTTCAGAATGAAAACTCAAAATGATTTCTTCTTACGCAGTTAAAACCAAATCTTTCTAATATATTTTTACTCTAAATGAAATTTCAGTACACTACTGTGAAATATTTCAAGTTTGACAAATCAATATGTATTTTCTGACAGTAAAATGCAGTTGAAAATTTTTCAAACAACTAATTGACAACACCAAATATAAAGTCCCTATTTCCAATATATATACAATCTGCCATCTAAAAGCATTATTGCTCTGTCTCCTATGTCTCCCCTAATGTATAAGAACAGTTCCCTGTTAATATCTGCAAAGGCACCTCTAACTCCTCCTTCAAATCCCTCCGTACTTTAAAAAAAATTAGCAGTGGTTATACAGCTGGTATGCTGTGACCACTGCTGACCAATATGGATTTCATTGTGCTCCTTCTTTGTCTGTTGACTTTGTGTTGCCTACAGGCGTATATTGTAAGCTCTTCAAGGCAGGAACCCACTTTTTGTCACAGGATGGAAGAGTGTGGGTACAGTGGAATCCTTGTTTCTAGGCATCAGCACCACAACTTTGGTAGCTAGCTGTACAAGCCCACCTATATTGCTCTACCAATCCAACTTAACCTTAACTTTCAGGAAGCAGAAAACAGACCCTTCTCTGTGTCCTTTCAAATTTTGACCTCTTGAGATCAACATTAAGTCTGGACTATCAACTAATCCAAATAATTGTGATGATGGTTTTGGTGATGCCAATGCCTTCCCAGTAAGAACTGGAGAAAAGCCACCAAAATAGCTATTAGATATCAACATCTGGTTGTTAGTGAGTTGGCACCGGTGTGAATAAACATCCATCTCCAAACCCCTGTTTTATTCAAATGACACAGGATTATATCCATTCAACTTTCAAATGTATTAATGTACTTGAATATATTCATGCAGTGAACCCAAATCTGCTCTCTCTCCCCAAAGATACAATTCAGACAGTTTTCCACATCCAACCAATGCTCAGGATACAAGTTATAGGTTTTTTTGTTGTTTACTATAATTTCTTCAGAAGGCCTAGAACACAGTATTTGGAGTGCAAACAGGTGATTAGAGAAACCTCGTTATTCACTGACAAAAAAAAGTTATTGTGCATAGGCAAATAGATTAGTTGTGTATGATCATGACAAATAATGGGTCTAAAATAAAACTCTGATAAGTAGAAGCTCGGATTCGACATATTTCTTTGCAAATAGCCTATTAAGAATACAGAAGCTCATTAGGGAATTCTTTCTATTTTTCCATGTATTTATGAGATTCATTGTGGGAATCAGCTATTACTTTTTAATGTGTTGTGCTTGTTTGTTCCCAACTGGAAGATTTGCTATCTCTTTTTCATTAAACAGTTTTACATTTTTTGGAGAATTTGTTCCTTCTCTCTCTCCCCATAAGCTCTGATTATTTACTGTTTTTGTTACAGTGTCACCTAGCAGCCCTATTCATAGACCAGGACCTCATTAATACAGATACTGTACAAATAAATTTTTCTTCCTTTTTTTCCAAGTGACCTAGCACTACCCAAGGCATCAAAAATGTATTAGGCCCAGACCCCTTGCCACTGTAAGACAGTTAACATATTTACTGTCAACAGCCATTTTGGGAGGAGGGTAGTGTTCAGCCACTTACCTATTTGAAGCCAAGAATGTCTCCTACTTTAGTTAGTCTCTCTCCCTGAGTTCAAGGTAGAGATGTTATTTTTTTACAAGCTTTGTTGCTAGAGAGACAGACAAATGAAAGAGTACACGTGAGCAGCAATGCAGAACATCCTAAATGATGAAGGCATTACTTGCATAATACTTGCAGCTTCCAAAACTTTTTAGAGCCTGATCACCCTCTCAATGAAGTTATAGGCAAAACTCCCACTGACATCCATGAAGAGGGAACAGCCCAAGAGGCTGAAATTAGGCTTAGACCCAAAGAAGTAACTGGGTGCTCGAGTGCCCTGGGTTGAAGCTGAACATGCAAAACCACTAATGGCTGGGCTGCTGGCAACTGGGCCAGCAATACAGTTGCTACTATGTTTGCACTCCCTTTCCCCCAGGGGTGATGTCTCAGTCACATTCCCTTTGTTATGCAATTGCTTACATCAGTATCTTCCACATAACATATTTTGATAAGATCATCTGTGTAGGCTTAAATCCAAATTGTCCTCCATTTTACTCGTGTAAGTCCAAAGTAACACCATAAAACCTCATGCATCTCAGATTCAGTTAGTCTATAAGGTGCATCTCTATTCTGGCATTATTTTTCTTTCATTTATGTTATATTTTAATGTAGAAGTGTTTTAATTGTGCTTTCATTTTTCACAAGTTTCTGGTTATTTCTTAGTTTATCATTTTCAATTTGTTTTAGTCCAAGACTTTAGTTGATAATGTTTGCCTTACACATTGTGTGCTATTTTTTTCTGTCCTACATATCTGCTACTATTTCCTTGCTAAGTAGTTTTTCTTGACTATCATAAGGAATAATGCGAACAGAGTAGCTGAATGAGCAATTCTTAAAACTCTTGAATCATTAAAGGAGTTTACTAGCATACGGCCCCTGTGTTATGATTGCTGGGTTATGAAGACATAAATTGCTGCAGCGGCATCTGCTTGACCTGTTTAATCACCAACCTATATACATGCACTGCTGTCTGAAGAACAGGGGACAATAAAACTCTCCTCAAACCTTGGAGCACATTTAGAATACGCTAAGCATTTTTCCTAGGGAAAGTTCGTTCCAGTATGGACAAGGATATCTGACAAAGTTCCCTGCTACATTTCTCAGGAGTGAACTGATTAATTTAAAAGGGTAACTTTAATTTTAAGAAGGACCAGGGAGTTAGAGTTAGCTCAAGAAAGGCACTTTAAACAAAGCAACAGTAGGAGCTCTACATTTTACCATATACTTTTTCTTTTCATAGCTGCACTAGTTGTGGACTGAAAATTAGAAAGGCAATGCAGGATGAATAATTTTACTTTACCCTTCTCCGTGGCTGTCCCCAGGCAACCTGGAAAATTAACTTTGGGGGGGGTTTTGTACTATTAACACAGTATCCAAAGAGCATAATTATTGCAGGCAATCCACATAGCACAACACCAAGTGTCTTGAGTACTCAAAGGAAGATCAAAGCAAGATGCTACTGCGCTTGCAGAATGAATGGAATTCTTTTCTTGGAACAAGCTATAAATCAGTATAAGTAATGAACTAAATTTATTAAGCCCCTTTTGTTGGTAATGAAATGAAGACAACCCATCTTCCAACTCCCTATAAAATATAGTCATGTGAATTTGAAAACAAAACAAAACAGTCAAGGTAGCAGAAAAATCAAAGCATAAGTAGTACAATATCCAACAATCAACGTAGAAGACCTTTTTGAACACTTTAAAAATTACAGTTCCAAATCCCTGTTATACAGCTCCTAAAGTCCATTGGTAACAGGAAACTAAAAGGAAAGGTTTAGCTCCTCTGATTTAGCTCCTCCATTCTCTTTTCCCTGATACCAGAAACCCATGAACAAATAACAGATGGGCAAGGAAGATTCCCAGAGAGGAGGAAAAAAAAAGATTTGTGCCTTTTTTTCCTCTCTAACTTCTCACCCTGCTGCACAGCAGCCAGTTTGTACAACTATTATCACTTGTTTCTCTGCCAAGTAATGAAGAAACAGCTTAAATGATATCATCAAGACACTGTGATGTTCATCTACTGTCAGTTTCTGAGGTCAGAAAGGAATTAGTCCCTCAAGAGAAGCTTGGTAAGGTGTTTGGTGGGTTGTTTTTCACCTCCCTTATGTCATGGTATCTTGGAAGCTTGGTTTCATAAGAATAAGTAGGAAGACCAGGATCTATCTAGCCAGCTCTCAGAGGTCAAGAGGGCCCAAAGACTAGGATATATGTAGTAAAACTTAATAGCCTACAGAGTGAAAGACTTTAGCTAGGTTTTTACCAAATTATTTTCTAACAAGGTCCAAACAACATGGCTTTTAATCTTCTAAGGTTACGGATTTTCTGCACAGATCATGTGAAATGTCTCTGTGATGACTTGTCAGTGCTCTCTCAGGCTATTAATACTCTAAACTGACCAGAATACACAAAACATTAACAATTTTTTTGGATGATTATCTGTATAAAGCAGTTTGAAACCTTCCAATGGAAAGGGTGCGGGACCTTCAGCTCTAGAAGAAGGTGTCAAATATATGGTTCTCAGGCTGGATTTGATCTGCAGATCTATTCTATCTGGCCTGCTGGGCAAACAGGAGTTGGGGCAGGGGCATGTCTTGGGGGTGGTCTGCCACAGAATCTGGGGCCCTTGGGCCCTGGTGCATGGCAGTCCATGGCAGGAGAGTAAGGGCAGATATAACTTCAGTCATCCTCTGACCACTTCACCTATTGCCACCACTGTGTCCCTGTCTCCTTGGCTACTGGACCTGCTGCCACAGCATACTGGAGCCAGAGCTACAGATGCCACTGTATGCCCTATGCACCATGGCCTATATCAGAGCCAAGGATGCCTCCAAGGCATGAAGCATGTGGCGGCAACTCTGGCTCCAGCACAGGGCATGTGGCAGTAGCCAGAGCTGTGGCTGAGGAGCAAGCTTTGGGCTGGAGCTGCTGCCACCACCACGACTGCTGCTGCATGCCCCAGCCTGGAACCAGAGCTGCTGCTACATGCTCTGGGCTGAATCTAGCTAACAAGGAGACCCATGGTCTGGATCTGGCTCAAGGCATGAGGTGAGTTTAACACCCTGCTCTAGAAGAAATAATACTCTCTAGTCTGAGATTATAGTTCAGCTGTGAAAAAAAAAATGTTTTGATCATGACAAAACTGAAACCCACAAATAAAGTGCATTACCAAAATTCTGCATCCTCCATTTAATATCTAGAGACAGATCTCTGCATTGAGGACAGATCAACTTTATCATAATTTGAAGTCAGATGGCAAGTCTACATGTTCATTAATGAATTTTTCCTTATGCACATTAAATTTAGTTACTCTAATGTGAGATACTAAACAAATATGCATTAGGCTGCTCTACTGCACAGTAGTGAAAGTGCATGCTTTTTTAGTGATGCTTAATGTGGACTAGCCTACTTCTACTGTGCATTAGTGTATTAGCACAGGTTTTGATGTGATGCTTTAATGTGCAGTAAAATAGGCTACTGCGCATTAAAGTGCACATGTAGACATGTCCACACACTACTAAAAGTGTGAACACAACCTCCATAAAGAAGCTATTAGTACTAGATAAATAATTTGGAGGCGTGAGTTTGACAACAGAAAAAAAAAATTCAGAACAATTACAAGACCTGCACCAATGAAAAGATTTTTATTTCAGGTTTGGTGACAGTACACAGCCAAGTCTATGGTAGACTAGCGAAACCCTGGAATACTTAGAAAATTACAAGTGTCACCAATAACAGTTGTTGCCCACTGTGGACATAAGCTTAAAACAGTCTGACCATCTTTAGTTCAGAATGTGAACCAATAAATTCTAACTTGATTTAGGATTAAAGGCCTCATCCTAAAAATTACTATACTCTTCACTCTTGAGATTTCCCAGCTCCAGTTAAAGTTGTGGGTACTTAGCACCTTCACAGTTAAGGTAATTTCTGTACATGTGTTCATCTAGATACTGAAATTTGAAAAACATGGAAGAATTTCAGTGACACTTGTGATCCTCTATTCCCTACACACTTTGAAAATCCTATGCTTTCACCTCAAATACTATTTTATAGGTGAGCACAAGTGTGAACATAAATATAGTTGTGGTTAGGATCAGCCTTTTTATTTTCAAATTTTGTAAACAACCCTCCCTCCCCCCCAAATGTATACAGCCATTACATTTAAATTGACCTAATCAGGGTTAGGATGATCTAAATGTCCATCTGTGCAGGTGTTCAGAGGGGTTAAATCAGGCAAAGAAATGTATGCCCAATCTAATTGAGTTCACCTGAGTAGGTGCTCTAACTTAGACTGAGATTGGCCTAACCTAATCTAGGAAAGGGTTAACTCAATCTTGTAAATACCTGAATACATTTGCAGCATACACCATAGGGATAGGAAAACCCAGCCACTAGCCCCAGCCCCAGCCCCAGCCCCAGCCTGAACTATTCCCACTCCCCTGCCTCCCTCTCCCCTCCCCCTATTCCTCCTGACTGGGAAACACTCCCCTGCAGACCCACCAGTCTCTCCCCACCCCAAGTTACTTAATCCAGCTTCCTTGCAAAACTCTCAGAAGTGGTGAATGCATGTAAAGGTTGCTCATGGAAGCAGAGAACTGCTGCATGTGTCCACTCCTGGTCAAGGGGTAGGTAGCTTGCTTTAAGCTGCCTACACCTAGACTGGGTGCCATAAGCACTTATTCACACCCAAAAACTATTATGGGTAAAATTAGCTTGGTGTACATGTTAATATATTAAGCCTTGCATAGAAGAAGATTCTCTTAAAGAGCAAAAGAAGCCAATCTCTGAAAGTGGAAATGGCATTTGTGTAACAAATGGCAAGTAATAAGAAATAATTTTTAAAAACTATTACATATATTTATTTATACCATTTCAATATTCAGAAACATTCACTAGATTACTCTCTCTCTCTCTTCCCCCTCATTGTAGAACTGTAATATAAAATCAGCACACATCTTATGAACATTGGGGGGGAGGAGGGGAAGGTAAAATAATCAAGATTACTTTTAGTGAATAAGGAAGAGGTTTCCATTCCTAGTATTTCCATCATCATCTACCAATGTTTTATATGTATGCATAAGTGAGAATAAGAAGGGGCAGGAGGGAAGATATGAGGCAGAAAAAGTATTCAAGGATGGGGTTGTGTCTTGGCCCTGGTCATTATTGTAGTTTTATTTTCAGATCATAACAGCACCTTGAAGCCGCACTACATTTATAGCATTCATTATTATTTGTATTGCTGTAATGTGCAGGATTCCTATTTGAAAACAGGTACCCACACAATAAGCATTGTGTAAGCGCACAGTCAAACTATCTCTGTACCCAAAGAGCTAATAACTAGGGCTGTGCAAAGCTTTAGTCTCTGATGTGATTCGGCGAAGTTTCGGCCCAATTAGGTGGCCAAATTTGCAAGTCCAAATTGAATCAGGAGACACTTTCATCTCTCTGAATTGAATCGGAACCCTCCAAATCAATTCGGAGAAATTCAGAAAGATTTGGCGATTCAGACACAGACACAGTTTTAAATGTTTTTTTCTACAAACCTCAAGGTACCAGGCAGCTTGTGAATGCTGAGATGCTGGGGAGGATGGAGCGTCTCACAGAAGTATGTGGGGGCTCCCCAGAGTGCTCAGCAGCAGACCCAGAAGTGGACCAGAAGCACTTCCAGTCCACTTATGGGTCTGCCAGAGAGTGTACTGGGGGCCCCCCTACACTCCTGTGGGACGCTCCATCCACCCCAGCATTGCATGAGCCGCACCTTGTACCTCGAGGCATGTAGAAAAAACATTTAAAGCTGTGTCTATGGCCAAACTGCTGATTCGCCAAATCAGCACTGAATCTTAGGACTCAGATTTGGCCAAATCCAAATCAACAAATCAAATCACTGTCCCCGATTTGGGCCGAATCCGAATCGAATATGGCCCGTTTTGCACATCCCTATTAATAACTTAATCCAACGAAGATGAGAAAAACAAAAGAATCATTTAACCTGACAGCTTCATAATACAGAAAGTTTGTAGAAGAGTCTGGAACTGAACCAAGTTGCATTAGTCAGAGTCTCTGCCTTTCTCCATCATTTTTTACATTTGTGTGTATTTTTTTACCTTATCCCTGAATACTCTATCTAGCCTTTTGCAAGCCAGACTATTTTGAATCTATCTTTGTCAAAAACTGTATAGAACTCTCTGGTTGGACAGAATGTGTGTGCAAAGCCTCTTTTGCCGGCAAAAAAATTGGGCCAGAATTTCTTATCAGTGTAAACCCCCTCCCTCTCCTACCAGGATAAACCTAGAGACAGAGACAGACAGACAGAGATTCTAAATGTATAATTCTAAATGTATAATTCAACAATGAAAAAAGATTGCTTACTAGGAAACAAGACTTCTATTTCTTTACCCTTCTGATACATATTTTGCTCTGTTTTTGCAAGAAATGTAGCATTTTCTCTCTATTTTTCTCTATTTTCTCTATTTTTTCTGAAGGGAAATAAATGAAGAAAAAAGTACCTGGGAGCCTTTGCATTCTAGAATACCTCAAAAAGCAAAGACTTATACCTGGCAAGCTCGGAAGAACACACTAACCACAGGTGTGGGTGATTCTCCTGTTCAAAATGCAAATTTGCATGAGAAACCTTCCAATAAGATTTTTTTTTGTTGAAACTGATAGGTTTCCTCAAAAATGGTTTTGACAAATTGACATTTCCCTATGGAGAAATATTTAGCTGAAAAAAACCTGACTCAACTAAATAAAAATCTTCCTCCTCTTTATTTTTTTTTTCAACTGAGCATGCTATACTGCATTCGAATAATGTTTTAGTATCTACAGATCTAAAACTTGTGAATTTCTAATTTCTGCATTGTGATAGGGTGAATACATAATGGTTTAAGCATATGTTACATGCAAGCATGTGACAACACACAAAATTTCTCTGTGGGAATTGCCAGTAAAGCAAACTATTTATAGCTTCCATTTTTACAGTTGTTGCTGTCTGGCCCTAAGCACGAACACCAAGTAACGAATCTTACTCAGCACACTGTTAACTCAGTAAAAATGATGGCATCCTGCTTTTTGTGGAAATGATGCTGTCACTTTTCATTGCCAGGGCAAGAAAAGAGAAATTGAGATTGAGATTGAGAGAGTGAGTCAGATAGTAGGTGTGAAATAATACTTCTATTGCAAGGCTTTCTTGGAATTTTGTAATTGGCACTTTCACCCTGGAGAATTAATAATAATTATTAAAATTTTATATACACTAAAAATGTAGGGCCTGAGTTTTAGACAGAAGTTGACTTGTTTTGTACATGCTACTGATGGAATTTGATTCTAGAACCATTAATTTGCCACCGTTCTGGCACAAGTTTTTGTACAATTCTATTCCCCAGGATTTTGAATTTAAATTATACCTGGGCATTATTATTTAGCAATCCAACTGGAACACATTCCACTGAGTGACTAACTGTAGGCAAATTTGCATTCATTTCAGGGTTACTTACTGCTGTGTAAGGAACATTATAGTCATTTATGGGTAGTTGTATGTGGCACTAGGGCATATTTGATTGACCTGCTAAGAGTATTAGTTGGAAAAAATATTGGTATTAAGGCAAAAATTGACCTAGTTACATATATTATCATAATACACTAGGTCCCCATCTTTCAAACAAGCACAAACAATACAGGTTCATGTATTACAGATACAATCTCTCTACTGATTTTACAGCATTTAAAATAGGTGAAACTGATTTTTTTTCATTTCTACCTCATATATAAATACCTAATCAAATGCAGGATTACAAAGAAGCTGAAAATCGAAACATATTTTTCTCTGTGAACAGCATGGCAATAGAAATCTGCAGAATTTTGGCAGATGCCTTTTAAATCAATAAAAAAGGATTTTTTTTGTAGTTTAAAAAGATTTTTTTTCTCTAGATGTGGGCATATAGACTGCCTATAAATATGTTCTGATATGTTCTAATTAATCAAGTCTGTTCTAATATGTTCTAATTAATCAAGCTAGAGCATTCTAATTAGAATGCTCTAGCATCACCTCAGCATCACGTGTATTAAGCCTCCCACATTTCAATATGGCCATGGGTGTCCTTTAAAAAACCTCATTGAACAAGCTTTATTTAACATGGCCATACAGTCATTTTGAAGTGGCGGGGCTTAATTCACATGACATTAAGCCGTTATAATAGAGAAGCTGTCTGGGAATGTCCCCTCCCCCCACAACCTCCGAGCAGCCATAAATTTTATACATATTTCTACATATTCTAGTAGTAGAATTCTACTATTCTTCTATTCTTTCATTTATACTAGTAAAATCAATAGGAACTTCCTTAAAGTATTGAAACTATACTGGAATGAAAGAAAATAGGCGTTCACCCTTTCTCTTTCTCCCCTGTTCCCCCTCCCCTCCCAGGAGAGCAAGACACTCAGTGGAACACATTCTCAAATGATAGTGAACTACTTTGCCATCTGCCCACAGAAATCCAGAGTAAACGTAAGTTATTACCTCCAGTTAATTGTGACAGATAAGTGATTTGCTCCCTCTTACATACTGGACTTGTGTTCTTACCAAATATTATTTTGACAATTGTAGGACAGGATTTCTTATGCCTTCCCATTAAAAAAAAAATGAAAACAAAACACGTGGGAAGTAAAAACCAAGCTTCCCCAAGTTTCTATTCAGAGGTTTAGAAGGAACATATAATTGTAGACTGAAATTTGTCTCCCTGTTAAAAGAGTAGGGTGTTTGGCTTTTTGCCTGACCCAGGGCTTAACAGCCACATGTTAGTCATGGAGATCTCAGGACTTCTATAGATGGTGGGCTCCTGTATTGAGGGTAAGCCCTTCTATGTTAATTACTAATCACTTCATTTATTTTGAGCCTTGCTACTACTGCTCATTGCTTACACCCATTCATTCTTCTAGCTCCTCAAAGGGGATTTGCCAGCCAGAGTGGGAATCCACAGGAATAAATATTAACTATCAGCTCCCACTAGTTTCCCAGGGAGTGATTCCATGATTCCAGGTTAAATTACTTCTTCCACAGGTCACGTCTCTTCTTATTTAGTTATTCCCTTCTTATGAATGTTAAGCTGAACATGAAGAAGTGAATAGAGAAATTCACATTTGCTCTCATTATTATACTACCCACAGCAGAAGTCAAATAGAATTATCTGGCTAACACAGCAGTTAAAGTAAAATGTGAAACTGTGCATGCCAGAAATCCCCTGTTCCTTTTATTAAATGTAGTTCCAATGCACATGATACAACAATCAGTACAAATGTATAGGGCATGGAAAATCTTAGAACATGACATTTCTACATTAGACTCGTGATTATATTGTCATTCCT
>NW_005841984.1:875037-943762 GCF_000455745.1 Alligator sinensis
CTGAAAAGAAGAAAGGATGGTTGTTCTGTGTCATTCAGTGAAGATGGAACTATAAAGTCATCCACTGATTAAACTAAGGAAAGCAATGATGATCTTGCTAAGGGACCCATTACATGAAAACTAGACTTGTTACATTGTTGTAGTGTCGGCCATGAATGGCTCATTGTTGTTCAGTCTTTCACACATGCACAGTGGATGTGATGCTGAGAAGATTCTAGAAGAAGTTCACCTTTTAACCTCAGTGAGGTACTGACCCATTTTTGGAGTAGTGAGTACACACAGTGACCACCTGGCAACAGGGTGAGTCATGGGAAAAGGTGCACAAAACCTTCATGAGGTGAAAGGAATCATGACTGGCTAGGACAGTGAAGGTTCTGAGTGACAGGTCACCTCATGATACGATTGGTCAAGAACATGAGTGACAGCTGCTGTCATGTGAGACGCATTTAAGACCATCACTGAGGAGAAAGTGCACACAACTGGGGTGTAGCTGTGTTCGACTGGTGTGCGACTGGGCATGACTGAGGTGTCTGTTGGTGTGAGGAGACTGGTATGAGACCGTGGAGCTTGATTGTATTGGCTGGGTTTGTGAGAATCTTGAGTAAGGGTGAAAGCTTGGTTAATCAAGTCTGCTCTGACATGCTCTCTGACATGCTGTAATTACAAATTTATACATTTTCTATATATAGAATCTAATTATTGGGGGTCATCTTATAATCAGGGTAGTCTTCTATTCAAGTAACTGTGGTATGTTAGTGCATTATATCACTAATTTGCTTCACATTTCAAGACTTTATTTTGAAACTATATACAACTCATTTATATTTATCTATATATAATGCAGGGATTTTACCAGAACCTAGATTACTAGAGACATATGTTTTCAAATTTGTACACACATTCCACAAGGAAGAGTGATAGTCCTGTATTTAATGCACTGGACTTGGCTTACTTCCTACCTTTGATATACAAATAATAATAATAATAATAACTTGACTGCAGTTATTTAAGAACTGTATCTCAATTCCCTATTTACAAAATTGGAGTAAAACTTCTCTACATTAGTGTTGAGAAGGTAAGTTCATTTAAACTGCTCTATGTCTGCTTAATTATTTTTGTTATTTGTACTATGACACTGAGAATCTGGAGAAGAAGAATCCACTACTTTTTTTTATTAATGTTAGTAAGTCTATGTACACATTTAATATTTGTGAAGTGCTCAGAGAGTATATTTATGGAGATTACAAAAGCAAGCAGTGAATGCTATCCAAGTACTTCACAATAACTAACTAATTTATCTTCACCTCATCCCTGATAGCAAGAAACTATTATTTCCATTTTACATATGGGAAACCAAGTCCCAGAGTAATTAATGAATGCCTGATGTCTCAGAGAGAACCTGAGGCAGTCCCAGGAACTGAATACAGATTTCCAGACCACGGACTTTACCACAAGTTCCACCTCATCCCATAGACTAGTACATCTTAATGTATAAACTTCTACCATTTACCTCTTCCAAGGAATCTGTACACCAAGGCATCTGTACACCTTCCCTAGGTTAGTCTTCTTCAAGTCAGAAGTAATCTTTGTGGAATTCCATGGATGGTCACAATATGGGCTCAAACTATTCTTTTCCTGAAATATTTTCACACATTCATTCTAGCTGAACACAATCAGAATAAGCAATTGGCAACTGGCATTATATAAAAACTAGACAATTAGAAAACAAAAAACTTGCAATCTATAAATAATATATTGGAAATGGTGATCATGAATTTTCTATTTTATTGATAGTCTCAGTCCCTAAGTATTACTAAACCTCTGCACCTTCATAACAAAATGGTGCAGATGGAACAACCAGGTGATGGATGGTGTCAGTATCCCGCACACACAAACCTACTCAGAAGTGTAGCTCTACATTCAAATAAATGTGAAGGTGAGTGTCAGGTACTGATAAAAGAATGAACCACTAAATCCACTTGCCCTATGTCCATTTTTAGGAATGCCTTTAAAAGAGAGCAAGAAAGGATAGCATTGCTTATTTAATTCCTAGCAGTTACATAATGTGTGTGAACTCCAATCTACTACTCTAAGAACGCTTCTATTTTTGTTAATCTTTCTTACTTACCTTGATTATCTGTGACCCCTATAATGTGAAGTTTACAACTATTAAAATTCCATTTTCTTTTCTAGCTGCCATGAACCAATGTGCATTGCCAGGTAGGTGTGAGAATGGAGCTGAGTCCATATAACATCCTCTCTTCTAACCTGTCTAGCCAAACTAACCTTTTCATTTTGGGAGGCCTGGTTCATAATTTTTGGAATATCTGAAGTTGGCAATAGTATTTAACTGACATGTGAAAATCCATATTAAGCTTTATCATGTCCTGTGATCTTTTAGAAGAAATATCTACTAAAATGCATAATTTTTCTGCCTGTACACAATAGTTAGTCTCCAATCGTGCCAATTAAAGTTAGTAACTAGAAGCTGCAGTGACCTCATTAGAACACCTGCTAAAATAAAGGGGACTTGAAACATTTCCACCTTGGAAAAAAGAGGCATTAGTGCTATATGCTAAACAAAAAGCATTTTAGGGAATCTACAAGATTTACTTACTAATTTTCAAATTTGGTCTCTTCTGAGAACAGGCTATGTATGTATTGAGCTGCTTCCATGCAGAACCCATCTCAAACTGACCAAACAGTCTGACTGCTCTTAGACAGAATGTCCAGGTCTTCCACCCTTACAACACTCCATATCTAACAACATGAAGAGTCCTACTGATTTCAGCCAGGTTCCACTCAGTAAATAAGTGTGGCAAGCAGGCAAATAATAATTGCTTGTTATGGACAGAGTAGATAGGCTGTCTGCTCTGTAGTAATTACTTTACAAAGAACCAACAATTAAATTTATGACAATTCTTATTTTCAAAATTTATAGGTCATATGAAATATGCACTGCAAATATGTTACTGAAGCTGCTCTATGAAGGAAAGAGCAAAATAATTTATCTCTGCACTAGCTCATACTCTCATCAGAGCAGCAAGTCTGAATAATAAACACTGGAGTCAATGACCAGGAAAAACAGGGCTGGCAGAAAAAATATTAAGAAGTATTGGGATATGAAGAAATAATTGAGGAAAGAAATCTCTCTTGTAATTCTAGTATTATTTTTTTATATAACCACAAGACTATAGTTTTACACCTGAATCCTCAGGCGCACTTTGAATGGGCTAGATTGTGAATCCTTTACCTCACCCAGACAGTGTCAGATTGTATTATACGAATGCGTAATTTTTTCCACAGTGTGTATTAGAGGTTCATAATCTGGCCCTTCTGAAAGTCCCACTGATAAAATTATGTATGCTAAGACAATTTTAAGATGGTCATTTTTTGACCTTTGAGTACTAAGATGTAAACAATTTCATGTCCTTGTTTGTTCACTGGCTACAGTAAACTAAAAGCAAATAGCACTTGCATTAATTTCCATAATCTGGGGATCCAATCCCAGACAAAATAATCTAAATTGAGTCTTTTCTCTTGGAAACACTGGGTCTTAACAAGAGGATACATTCAACTTCAAACACAGAAGACATATGGCACACGTTTATATAAACTCCAAGAACAATAATGTACTATTACCAGAATAGATTCCAGGCCAATTATAAAGTGCAACAAAACCCAGAATATATATATATATAGTTGGGTACCAAACAAGTACCCAACAATGGGTATTTTTCATTTTAACATAGACTATTTGTTTTATATATGTATATGTATTATATAACAAATAGTCTATTTTAAAAGGAAAAATACCCATTGTTGGGTACTTGTTTGGTTATTTGGTCAAAGATGCTGAAAGGGAAGGGAACCCCCCTTCCCAAAAAACCAAAACCAAACATTAAACCGTGTTTTTCTATTCTGAAGTGAGTGGGTGATTAGCCATTTCAGTCTGAAGTCAGGCAGATGATAGGGCAGCATGGCACCTTGGAGACTAACTGGTTCAGAGGCACAAGCTTTCACAGACAACAACTTACTTTGTCAGGGCACTCTACCCTATATTCTGTCTGAAGCAATAAAAGAAAATACTTGTCAATTGATGTCCATAGCAAATAGGGAAACCCCGGCTATAGTAAGCCTGAAAGAAATTTAAAATGTATTTCCAAGATTATCAAACCATTTGTGTAACCACAGTTAGCAAATGGGGCTAGGGACAGATATTACACATAAACCTTTTTAAGTGATCAGAAACTGGTTTAAATCTGTAACAGAACAGATGTTCAGTGCACATAAACCAGTTTGAAAATGGCTGTAACCAGTCTGAGATAAACCTGATTGAATTTAGTATCAGATTTAACTGATTTGGGTCAAACTGGTTTATGCAATCTCTGTCCCAGACCCCTTGCGGGTTTAAGTTAAATCAGAGTTCCCCAGCATCCCAGCATGCTCTCTGGGCTGGGTGGGGCTCTCTGCTCTACAGCAGGGCTGGCCCCTCCCCTCTGCTCCCTGGCCAGACCTTCAGCAGACTTGCAGGCACAGCAAGGTCTGACTGGCTTCCCCATGCCCCCACCCCCCCACCCACTTGCTGCTTCAGCAGAGATCCCTTCCTCCTCTCTCCTACAGCTCTCCCATAGCAGGGACCACAGCCCCAGGGACCCTAGGCATGTGGTATGCTAGCTAATGCCAAGAGGTGTCTGTGTGTGTCTCCCCCCAATTTCACTGGGATAGCAGACAGAACAGTGACTGCTTAAGGTTTTTGGAGCTAATCAACAGGTCAGCCGGTAAGCTGCCTAAGAAGTTTGAAGTAATGGAGAGAGGCTGTTGTTTTGCTATTTGGGTGGTGAAGGCTGTTATCAGCCCCCAGGCTTGCTTGCTCACTTGTCAGTTTGCTGCAGACAGTATTATGAAGCAGGGAGGGAGATTGAAAAGCTCTGGATCATCAACAGATGCATCTACTGCACACCCCTGCTTGCTGCAGCAGGGGGCTGGCAACACTCCCACCCCATGAGCAGCCAATGGCGAAAAGCCTGAGACTGTGCTGGCAGACCTCCCTAATCAGAGATCCTGCTGGGGCCTGGCCATGCTCCCCTCAGCTCAGCACGAGAAGGGAAAGGAGGGCTGCTGTAGTGCCCCCCAGCTTCTAACCTGAGCCACAGCAGGCATGTGCCTGAATTTCCTCAGTACAGAGAGACTCTCTCTTCAATTTCAAACTAGTTCAGCCTAGCCAGGTTAGGCTAACCTGCAAAGATTGAATCAGTTCAGGCTCAGGCTTTTTGAAGGTCTGTCCCTAGACCAGGAGGGAAGACAGGAACAGAATACTTATGTGCTACCCAACCAGAATTTATATCCTGACTCCTTCCTTCCTGAGCATAAAAAGAACAGTATCCAAGAACAATGAGGAACTCAAGCCTACTCATTTCCAAAGGGTGGAACATATCATTCTCCAAAATTCTCTGATCTTCCTATTGAAAGTTTAGGTAAAATGCACATCTCCTCACAAAAGAACTTGGCCAATCATTTCCTCTTTAAGGTGGGAAGTTCTATTTTCATTCTCACAATAACTCAGTGCTGACTTAAGCCTCAGTCCTACAGTCTGAAAGTGAACCTAAATGGTCCCCTAGAATCCCACAGAAGTTACTGGAATTGATCAGAGTCCATCTGTGTGGACTGGGTATCAGGACTGGGAAATTAAATTTTTCAGATAATTGTTTCTCTCAAATCCATTTTAAAACCTGTCATCTTTCATAAGCAATTTTTTTTCTAAGCCCCACTTCCTTTTGGTGAATTTCAGGAGTTATCAAACTAGATTGTGACTTATCTACTAATTTAGATGCAAAATCTTGTACTTTTACATTACATATTTAATCTCTATTATATTATGCAAATATGTAATTAAAGATTGTATGCAATACAACTCAATATCATGTTTCAAAGAGGGAAGGAAAACTGTTAGACATAGATTTACTAAGTCTAATCACAATAAAGCCAAGAACCACTGTATGTTATCTGCCAGATGCTACTTCTTGGAGGGAATGGGGTATGGGGGGAGTAGAAAATGCTGATTAGCTTATCATCATAGCTTGAAATGCTATAATTGCAGCAAAACCTCCAACTGCAAGATGGGAACAGCATTATATGAAACATGTTTGTGTGCACCCGAGACTTATTATCTAAACTATTATGTATAACGCTCTTTCAGTCATTTTTAAGTTAATGTCAAGCATTCAAAAATTAGGAAACAGCAGAACAAAAATTCCTTATCCAGCCTTAATTCAGATTCCTTGTTTTTATATTTTATGATTTAATCTATAATTAGTGACCACTACTCTTTATAGGATGTTAACAATGTTAATTCAGTTTGTATGAATTATTTCCCTGCTTTAAAAAAAAAGGAGGGGGGCAGCTTTAAAAATAAATTAAAACAAACAAAACAAACAGACAAACAAGCAACCCTCAAAAAAGTCTGGTATGCTACCCCACACTGAAAACAATAAATACATCATTATAACAGCTGCAAAGCTTGCCTCTCTGCAAGCTGAGTGGGTAAAATGTGCCTAAGAACTCTTCAAGAAAAGGGCGGCAAAAAGTTTGCAGAGGGTGCAATAGCTTTACCAGACAGGAGGGTATGCCGTGAACAGTGCATGCTTTTTTACTGGAGCATTTGAATTGTGACCAGAGCCCCCATTGCAAACAGAGAGCTCTGATTGGCTGTTACTGAGCCATAAAAAACTGAGGGAGGGAAAAGAAGAAGAGAAGCTGGGGAGGAGCCAACTCCAGACCTGGAGAGAGGGGGCAGAGACTCAGCCCCCAGCCAGGGAAAAAAGAGCTGAAACATGCCCAGGGAACAGGCATCAGGACAAGAGAGAGCCTGTATCATCCCATGAAAAGCTGCTTCCCCACCAGGTTCGGAGCTGTGCAACCAGGGACATAAGAGGTTGATAAGCAAAGCTGGTAAACTTGCTGGAGCTGGGAGAAGCAGCAGAGTCAGAGACCTGCAGAGGGAATCCCCTGTCTGAACTGGAATGTGCTTGAAGGGGAAGACATCCCCAAGAGGGAGTGGGCTGAGAGAACACAAACCAGCATGGGTATATGAGAGGACATCTAATTACTAGTGTTTGCAGAAAGTGTATTTCCAGAAGGAAACAAAAGGGAGCCTATTGCTTGCAGCAGCTTTTCAGAGCTCATTTCACTATATTACCAGGAAGGATTAAAGGAGTCCATTTTCCCTGGAGAAGCAGAAGCCTCACCTCTGCCATCTAATGGTGGATCATAGTTATAGATGTTAGGGCTGTGTGAAATTTTGCCGCCAGTTTTGTTTCGACACTTTTTCACTTGTTTCGAGGTTGAAACAGAAAAATCAAAACAAAATAGATATGGTGGAAACAGCCTTGAAACAAAATGAGGCAAGTAAAAATGTTTCACTGTTTCAACACTGTTTTGATGTTTCACACATAGACTATAATCGGGAAGGTTGAAACAGCCTATAACTTTATCATTTCTGGCCTGAATGAAACTTGCAAGAGTGGTATCCCCTTCTGAGGGCATGAAGCCTGCCAAGCTTCAAGGAGATAGATGGAGGGGCTTCGGAGAAACTGCACCCTAAAGTCTTGAAAGCAAAACTCAGGTCACAAGCTGCTTCATTTCAGTACTTCAACTATAAATATGATCTGCCATTTTTAAAATGTACAGTCTATCCTCCAGTTTTGACTGTCTAATTTCTTGCCTTCCAGACCCAAACAGTTTATTTATCTCCCTGTATAGGCAGGTCATCAGTTTGGGGCAGAATATAAGCCAAGAAGTACAGTATAATTTTCTATGTAGTTTGCTGATATTGATATAGCTTTGAGGTATAATATTGAGTTACTTATCTACATGGTTCTCCAATGATTTAAATGAACAAAAGGAAGTATGGAAAACAAACAATATTCTTAACTCAGTTTGTACATTATTCCTTCAAGGATGAAAAGTGACCTGCAGGGTTTGTAGTTGGTTTATTTTTTTGGTGGTCTGCGTCGCCACCATTTTATGCTCCTACTTCCTGCCTCATTTGTTCAGTTAAATTTAGCAGTTATCACTTTTTCACTTAATCACCCCCAAAGGGTAATATTACTGTTCTCGTTCATTTTCCAGTGAGCCCTTTTAGATAAAAGCTGTAAGCTACTAGCTAAATGAGGCAAGATTTCCCTGTGGATCTCAATAAATGTTTGATTTGGTGTCTTGTCTGTATACAGTAAACTGTCAGCTTTCTCCATTGAGGGTTCTTGTTACATCAGTTGACTTTAAAGTTATATTCACTTTTTTATTCAAATACTTATTGTATATGAAAGTAGAACAGCAAATACTTGATTTTGATATAGTATCACTATTTGTCTATTTAGACTTTGGTTCTGTAATTACTTGTAAGTCTCAATGCCTCCATTAAAATTAGAAAACAGATACTAGATTTCAAAATCAGAGTCTGCTGGTCAAAAACTAAGTCTTTGAATATAATGTATAGCAAACTCAGAGCATAAACAAACATGTATATGCAACACTGACTGCTGCAGCATATATAACAAATTGAAAAATCAATTCAGTTAAGACGACTATGGGCTTCTAAAGAGATTAAGCTAGATGGGTGTACAAGTTACTGAATACTGACACGCTGTACTCAATATTACATTTATAAACAGTGCAGTTCACAAAAAACATTTTTTTTCATTTAAAATTTTGTTTTGAAAAGCATGAAAATTCCAGCAATATTAAATCTATTTTTAACATAGATGGATTTGCAGCAAAAACAATAAAACTTTTCTTTTTCTATTATATCTCTTTCAAGTTATTATTCACTCATTATGTAACTATTGACAATTGTTCAGTTCAAAATCTGCAAAGGATGAAACTTTAGAAAAAATGATTTTGAGGGATGCAATTTCCAAAAAAATCATTCATATTTCTTAATGAAGTATTTCTACACTATGCACAGCCACATCTGTATGTCTTGCCTAGAAGGGGAGGAGGAGAGGAATAAGACGCAAAGAAATTGGGTGGTTTTCCAGTAACTGCAAGAATTATTTTTCTCTTCCTTTCTAAATATCTCTCTCTCTCCCCCTCATACATGCGCACACACATACACGGGTTTGTTAATGCTAATGCACAACATAAGACAGAACATAAGAAGTGTATGACAAGAATAGCATGCAGTATTCAAGGTGTGGGTATACCATGGCTTTATACAGTGGCATAAAGGCATTTTCCATTTTCTTTTCAATTCCCTTTTTAATAATACCTAACGTTCTATTTTCCATTTTGAAAGCTACTGAGCTCCACACAGTAACTCTAAGGACTCTTTTCTGAGTGGTAATAGCTAATGTACATCCTATCAGCATATATACATGTGTAACAAGGTACATGGCTCAGGGGCTGGAGCCCAGCTGCAGCGGGGTAGAGCAGGGGTGGGCAAAATATGGCTCACAGTCCAGATCCAGTCTGCCAGCCCATTCTATCTGGCCCGCAGGGCCTTTGAAAATTTTAGAAAATTAATTTATATTTGCTTGTGGCCACCTAGCAAAGATGACAGGTGGCCAGCAGCAACAGGACCCAGCGGGAGCCTGTGACTGAGCAACAAGGCTAACCTGGCTCCACCCTGCCCCTCTACACTTTTCCTGCCCTCAGCCCCCAACCAGAAGCCTCTGCAGCTTCTGGCCCTGTGTCCCTGGAACTGTTCCCCCTCCCTCCATCTGAGTGGAAAATAAGGTACGATTGGAGGGAGGGAGTAGCTGAAAGTGGTAGTTGCAGGGAGTGGTGGGTGCTGCATGAAGCAGTACGGTGGCAGGAGGCCGGTGGGGAGCAGTGGGACCCATGTGGTGTGCAGCAGGTGGCGGAGCCACAGTGGGTAGTGGAGCCACGATGGTCCCCAGTGGGCAGCAGGTCCACGGCAGGCCCCAGCAGGAAGCAGAGTGGGCC
The DNA here is from genome assembly GCF_000455745.1 of Alligator sinensis. Taxonomy (NCBI): domain Eukaryota; kingdom Metazoa; phylum Chordata; order Crocodylia; family Alligatoridae; genus Alligator; species Alligator sinensis. The sequence continues at coordinate 884,983 of NW_005841984.1, forward strand.
CGATGGGTGGCAGAGCTACGGCCAGGCCCCAGCAGGTGGCAGGGCTGCAGTGGGCCCCGGGAGGCAGCGGAGCCATGGCAGGCAGCAGAGCTGTCTTGGGCCCTGGCAGTTGGTGGGGTTGCAGTGGGTGGCAGAGCAGTAGCAGGATGTGGCTCTGACAGCTGGCAGAGCCGCAGCCGGGAGCCAGAGGGAGGCAGAGCCGCAGTGGGACCCAGTAGGTGGTGGAGCCCCAGTGGGCAGTGGCACCATTGCAGTCCCCAACAGGCAGCAGAGCCGCAGCCAGGCCCCAGTGGGGAGGCAGCGGGCCCCAGGAGGTGGCAGAGCCACAGCAGGAGACGGGCCCCAGTGGGTGGCAGAACTGTGGCTGGGCCCCAGTGGGCCCCAGCAGGCAGCAGAGCCACTGTGGGTGGCAGGCTCCACCGGGCAGCAAAGCTGTGGCCAGGCTGAGGCAGGACCCAGCAGGCAGCAGAGCCCCAGTGGGTGGCGTTGCAGGTGCAGTGAGCCCCAGTGGCCAGCATAGCTGTAGGGGGCTCTGGCAGATGGTGGAGCCATGGTGAGTGGCGGGGTTGTGGCAGACAGTGGAGTCACAGTGGGGCTGCGGCAGGCATTGGGCCCTGGCGGGGGCTGCGGGGAGCATTGCAGGAAGTGGGGGGCTGCAGGGAGCAGTAGGCAAGCCTGTAGGAGGGAACAGAGGGAAAGGTGATGGCGAGCAGAAACACAGAGCCTGTGTAAGTGCCCTGGGACTGGCAGAGACCCAGGGTGGGGTTGTAGAAATATAGAGCCTGGGCATGGGGTCCGTTTGGCTGCATTGTATGAGGCTTACATGCAGCGTGTTAGAGCTGCACACTATGGAGCTGGCAGCCTGGCCCTGGCTTTCTCTCTCAGCACACACCCAGCCACCATACCCACATCCCACTACGCGCTCGTACACACACACAAACTCACACACACTCTCCCCAACCACACTGACACTTATACCCCCTTGGTGCCCACACAAAACACACAGTAGGATTGTATTTTAAGCTATTATGCAGCCACCTCTAGATACACTTCTTGTAAACACAGAAATCAGTAGAAAAATATTTTTTAATAAAATTAAAATAGGTTATAGTAGATGTTTTCTGCGAGTGTGTGTGGGGGTATACATATTATATGTTTTACTCTTTCCAGATCACAGCACCCTACTTCCCAAAAGGAGTAGTTCCAAGGCAAGGGGAGGGACTTCCAATGGCAAAGGTCAGGGACTAGGAGGTGGGACTTCCAGTCCCAATATGGCAACCAGGGGCGGGGCAACTGTCAAGGGTGGGGCTACCCATGCAACCCTCGACAGCTTCCCAGAACTTGGTAAGTGGCCCTCTGCCCAAAATAATTGCCCGCCTCTGGGTTAGAGGGTTAGAACCTATCTGCCTAGGAGCACTGGGCATGCTGACAAGGATGATTGGCTGGCCCTGGAGGAAGTTAAAAGCTCCCAGGGAGATGATGCTGGAAATGAGGGAATTTGAGAGAAAAAGACAACAGTGCAGCACTACAGTGAAGCCCCTGGCCTGGAAAGGAGAGGTGGGGGGGGGGGATTTTGGTGATATTTTGTTAGTTTGAGGTAAGAAAGGTGAAAAGCTGGCTTCTGTGCTGGGCTAATGGAGGAACAACCTGCTACACTGTGCTTCTCAGCTTATTCTTTTCCATGTTCATCTCTTTGAAGTTATCAACATGTAACCTGCTATTTCATTGGCTAATTTTGTGACCTATATAGGAAACTTTGAATGAAAGCACAAGATGATAAAATACACCTGATCAATGCCTCTAATGAAAATGCCATTAATTCCCCTTTATCTTTTCTTCAGAAATAAAACTACATTCCTTTTGACTTTGCAGTGGGTATGGCAAAGGAATGCAATTTTTCCAAAGTCATGTTTTTTATAATCTGTTTCATGTGCATGTATGTATGTTTATGTACTCACGTACAGACATATAATTTACCCAGGTAGTTATAATGTTAGTCTCAAATACTAGGCTAGCAATCATGCAAGACGTATGCAATAATTTATTTTACAGTTTAATTGCTTCTTATGACTAGCTTTGTCATTTATTCTCTCCCCCATCAATTTTAAATTATTTAAACAAAAGCTACTTTGAAAATGATACAGAATCCTATACTTATGTCACTAGGCTGACTAGGATTAAAAAATAATAATAAAAGAAAAGCTGCAAGCCCTGGAGATGCCATACCTTCTTAGTATGAGACCCTATTGCAACTAAGCTGACAAAACTGCCATCATGCTTTCTGACACAAATGATTCTATCACATTTAATAACTACTAAGTAATATGATGTGCAATAATTATTCAGCATGTAGCATATGCCTTCTGACTTCCAATAAAAGAGAAAGATTTGAATACTTAACTTCATATTGCACATAAAAAGATCATCCACATCAGATGTTAGAGTTGAATTTTTAAATATCAAAATTCCCTCTATTCCCACTGCAACAGAAAAAAACCTAAAATGTTATATTTGTTTCTGGCCTAATAAACTCAGCTATTAATGCTAGTCATCCTCTTTGATGGCAATCAAAGCTTTCTCTGTGATTTTATGCATACTTTAGGGAATAAAACCAGTGATCCATGAAAAAAAAAAGATATATATATTTATTTATTTTGATAAGTTATTGGATTCTTCAGGACACAGAGAAGAAAGGAAAAAATGAAAAATCAGCTCATATGACACAGATATATGAGAAAACCAAGAACAAGGAAGCACTTCACTTGAACCAATTGCTTAGCTTTTTACAAGGATTTCAATATAAACTCTTTTAAGGATGTTCAACAGTACTTTACAATGAAAGTATCAGAGGTTGTTTTTTTTTTAATTGCTTCTTTGGCAATCAGCTCCAGAACTCTCTATCCATGTTCTTCGTATGGATGAACTTTGGCCCACCTGGTAAGAATGATTGTCAGATGTCTGCATCCAATTTGATAATCTCACAATTAGACAAATTCTTCTTACAGTGGATTCATTAGGTCAAGCTGGCTTTTGAGAGACAGGTAAGGTTAGTGATAATTTGTATAGCATTTATAATGTATTATAGCCCAGCTACTCAAGGCAAAGGTGATCTGTATTTGTGTCAAATGGACCCTGTTCTTTTTAAATCTGTAATCAATTTGGATTTAGCAAATAATTTATCAGTGTTATATAAGGACCCTAGGCCTTGTGTATTACAGGATTTGTATTGGCTACATTCACTCTCCTTAGAAGCAGTAGAAAGGTATCCTTGGTCAAACTCAAACTGAACACTGAAGACTGATTTAATTGGTCCCAAGTTTTCTATTCTCACACTTGTCCAATTGATCAGGTTATTGAATAAGCTATACCAAGAACAACTACAGTGAAACATTACTATCACAGGCCTCAATAAAAGGTTTTATTTTTCTAATCATGGTTCAGTTACCTAACATTATACGAAGTAAAGTGCAGTCCTCTTTAGAAATCAATCAGGAGGTGTATGGGGTACCTCAAAGTTAAAATAAGTGCCTTTAATTTCAACATTATTTACCTAATGACTTGCAAGGGCAAAATAAAAAACCCTCAAAACTTAATGAAATAAAATGAATATAACAATAATATCCTCTGTATCTAGGGGATACTATTCCTGAATCACTTACGCTTTCCACGGTCAAATGTACTGAATTCAGTGTACTGCATAGATTTTTTCATTCTGCAGTATTAAAAATATGATTGAAATATTTTTCTTATAATTTATGAATAAACAATAACTTTGTCCTCTCTCAAAGAAGTATAAAAAAAATATTTCAAGTGTAACATTTTTCAATGTGTCCCTAAAGCAAATTGACATGAGTTACAAATAAATGCGCCAATTCATACATGTATTCATGTTTATTTCTAAAATTTATATCAGATATTCAGTTTAGATAATTAATATCTGTAATAAGTTCAACACAATTAACTTGAAATAATGACAAAAATATTGTTATGAGTGATTAGCTCACAGGCTATTTTAATGAACATCTCTCCAGTTCTTAACATAATTGAAATTATAAAATGGGACTCATATTAATGCGTTTCTAGTCTTACAACAGTTTTGGGTAGGCTTCCCAGATTTGCACAAATATCCACACAATTATTAGCAAACATACTAATTGAACTCTAATCTTTGTAAGCTTGGATTTACCCCTCAAAATAAAATAATCAGCAACAATTGGGCAATATACATATGACACTAGACTGCTGAGTTAAATAGAACATCAAATATTCTCTCATTTCTGTTATTCCCATTGCAGTTAATAGAAGTTGGGATGTATATTTTTGGAATATTTAACTCTCAAAGCTTCTACTCTTGTACTTTATTGTCTTTTTGTAACTCTTGAAATTAAAATAACTGTATGATCTGTACTCAAAATATTAAATTAAGCAAACTTTTATTTTTATATTTTTTTGCTGGGACTGTATATTGTCTAGTGCCAAAAGAAGCCTTTAAGTTCAGCCTCTACTTGTGAGTGGTATACAGCTCTATACCAGCTCTATACCAGAAAGAGCCTCAAAAAGGCATTTGGGATTCATAATTGCTATTTTCCCTTGCTCCTCCTGGGAAATAAATTACTGTAATCCTGAACAAAAATGATGCACTTCCCCTTTTAGTTTCAGAAAAAGTGATGATGGGAGTGGTTGAAGCCAAGCTACTAGCCACCTGATCAATGGCTCCAGTAATACCTGCAGTCCTCTACAGAGCCTAATTTAAGACCTGGAGAGACCAAGCAGACTTATCCCTCTCACAGCCCCCTGCTTTGCTGTATAAAACAGAATAATGAAACCTAGTGCTAAGCTGGTGTACAATTATGGATAACATGAAGCTCTTCAGAAAAAGCCATCAGTCTCCCTGCATTAAAAATCTTTTAGGCTAGGTTACATCTGTATTAAGTCTCGTGTTGTTTTGCCTAACTTCAAAATTACTTTGTCTGCTTTTTATCATTTTAGGCTAAATAGATTTTTTAAACTTGGTGGCAGGTGGTTAACCCAATACTTATTTCAACTAGAGCTTTAAATTAACAAATAAATTAAACAAAGCTAAACAACTAAACAGAGATGTGTGCACTCAGGCGTATGAAAAATGATGTTAAAATTAGATTGAAGAAAAGCTTAATTTTATTTTAAAATAGTAACTGATAGCTACCTGTATTTATTACATTCATTATTTATACTTGTGTCTGTGGGGTTGGGGGGGGTTCCTGTGATATACACTGCATTTCAAATTCAAACAGATAATTATTTTGCTCTTTCATCAGAACAATGTTGTAGATTCCAGGTGACATCTCGGTTGAAAATACAACTCACAATTCTAAATAATGTCACATGATTAAATTTCGCCTCAGATTTACTGAGGTGTAACTGTGTAAAGATCTGTATACTTTTGGGGGCTCTGAAACTTAATACATGAATGGATAAAATGCTGCATTCTGACTGTCCCAAAAAGTGCATTTCAACATTCTATAGTTCTGTAATCGTGACACCAGAAACCTAAAAAAGGAAAGTAGTTCGATTCACAAAGATTGTTGTTGATAATGGAAACATATCTATGCTGCTACCTAAAAATAAACAAAAAAATAACATAAACACGCAGAAAGAAAACATGTCTATTTTACATTTACTGTGCCAGCCTTGGAGTAGTCACTGGCTGCATACAGAGATCGTGGAGGAGCATGGTACATTAGAAATCTAAATCCCAAACCATGATTCAGCTAGAGTATGGGCACTGCCATACTTGCTGGAGGAAATATGAAAGAAAGTTAATAAGTAAATTACCCTTATCTATACACAAAGTTATTCTTTGTAAAAGGGAGATCAATAAAATAATAATATTTGACTTCATGTTTCATAATATTCTCCATACGACTGATCAAAGTAAAATATGATACACATTACCAGAAGAACTTTGAAATAATTCTGGCTCTTTGGCTCCAACCATTTACCATTTCTGAGAACAGAGTATAAGCAAACTGTCTTCATCCATTCATTTCTCTTCTCAACAAAATATAATCTGCTAGCTTTGCTAAAAAGTGTGTATGTTTACTTGTGCAGTAAGAAGCAAATTGCCTAGATCTTGATCAGTGTGTCACCAGGAAGATGACTAACTCAAAACAAATTCATCCAACATTATGCCTATTAATGTACGCTATAGTTATTAAGAAATTTAATTCAACTTTACATTTGCCGTCAGTTCAATATAGATTCTACACTGAAAGACAAATCTAGCAATAATTGCAAGAGAGAAAAGAAATGGTGGGGGGGAAAATGTTATAAACCATTATATATTTACATGGAAAGAGGTTTCCTTTATACTTGCTGGGATATAGCCTAAATCCAGTTACACTTGTGCAGTCAGTGGAGTTTCTTAGGATTTACAGTAACATTAGAATAATTAAAATGACCTCGTCATTAGAGTCCATTCAGAGATTTGTTATCACTTGTTCCCATAACCTTCCAATCATCCTCTAAGAATGACTGCTTTTGAGGATGAAAAGAAGTCTGTTTTTACAGCACTACCAACAATGCCCAGTTCTCTCCATGCCCCTCAAGAAAGCAGAGTTTTGGAACAGTGGGGAGAGGCAGAGAACTGTTCTCTGCAAAATGGTCAAACCATTCTTGAAGGATGGGAAGACGAGTAGAAAGAGGCCAAACCTAATTATTCCTTGTTCAGTGAAAAAAAAAAGGGTCAGCCCCCTCTCTGGTCACTCTCTTCCCCCTTCCTCTGCATTCTGGCAATGAAAGGCCTGGGAAGTCAGGACCAATCCCAGGAGCTGCTCATCCCCACCAGTTTCTGAACACTTGGATAAATCAAGGAAGTTTATTTTTACATTGGAGAGAGCTTTAAAAAAGGACAAGTTATTGTGTATCATGCAAAATGAAGCAGTTTGGCTTTAAAACACGTAGCAGAAATGGCTGCATCAATGATATTACAGTATCAATGAATCGTATAACATCACCAACAAACAAACTGGGAATGAAACAGAGCAGCATGGGAAAGGCTCAGGCACAGTGAATCTATTCTGCAGGGAACAGTAAAATAATAAAACAATTGTTAGCTCAAGGGCAAGCCTCGTATAAATGGCAAGAAATTTGGTCGCAGAGAAACAGGATGTCAGTACAAAAGGCAAAACCACCACCACACAGGGGCAACACCAGACAGTTTCAGATTACTCAGCTAGAAGACACAATATAGTAACTACTGGACTCATCTACATGAGATGCTACTGTGCAGTAGCAACAAGCTACTGCACAGTAGTGTTGGCAGGCACTAACCATGACACGCCACTACTGCACGATAGTAACAAGATACTGGATAGTAGCTCACTGCTACTGCACAGTAGTATCTGGAAAAAACATGGGGATGGTACGGCACAGTAATACCAGTTACTGCACAGTCATTTAGTACTTGCTTATGCATAACAACTGTGCAGTTTGCCACTCGTGTAGACACAGCCACTGATAATTTTAGACTACCTTTACTACCATTTAACTTTCATAGTGAGAGCTACTGGGAAGTTTCGAAGGTGTTTACTCAAGTGATATAGACTCATTTCCCTTTTATCTGACTTTCATTTTGCATTATATTACATAGGCAGTGGAAGATTCAAATTTACTATATCAGGCTTTTTGGCACTGATATAGTAAATGATCTCCAATATAGTATTCCAAGAAGATATTATGTGGACACTAGAGTACTGTGGATTAATTCCCTCCCGCAGGGCTCTGGACAAAGAAATAAAACCATAGGATCCTCATTTCAGGAGCAACCACAGCCTAAAAATGTGATGATATTCTCAAAGGCACTTTGCCAGGTACAGACATTACATATAAACCACTATAAGTGATAAGAAAACAATCTAAACCTGTAATAGAACAGAACTTTGGGACACAAAGACTGGTTTAAAAATGGCAGAACCCAGTCTAAGAATGGATGTAGTATCAAACTTAATAAGTTTAGGTTAGATTGGTCTATTGAACTTCTGGACCAGATACCTATTGATTCAAGTTAGGTTGCGGTTCACCAGCATTCCCAGGGCCTTTGCAGACCTCCCCGCCCCCCATGCTCTCCCCCACCCTCACACAGAGGCGGGGAACTCAGTTCGGCTGGTCTGGCCAAGTGCCTAGTTGGCTCCACCCCTGGGCTGTCACAGAGCAAGGCAGCAAAGTCTCTGCTCTCCCAATGGCCAATGGCAGCATGGGTGGGGGGGAGCAGAGCAGCCCCCCCTCCCCACTGTGCACCCCCCCAGCTGTGCTCGCTTGGTTGTGTGGGGGTGGGTAGGGGCCAGGCTGTGGGGCAGAGGCTTCCACTCCCCTTGCCTCCCAGGTGCTGCCTGGCTTGGCTGACAGCCCTGCACGACTCCCAGTCCCAGCTCCCGGCTACCCATGTCAGCCAAGCTGCACAGTGGTGGAGAGCTGGGAGCGGAGACTCTCATCCTGAGGGCCCAGCCCCAGCTCCCCCAAACCTCAGCAAGCACAGTTGGGGGGCCTCTGCTCCTACCCAAGAGCGAATGTACATTCTGTTCACTCCTGATCCAATTTGCAGCTTAGAGAAACCTGCATAGGTTGGATCGATTCTCCCTGAAGGTTTTTGAATGTCTATACCTTACCTTTATCTCTTTGATGCACAAGTAGTAATCACATATATCACATAATTGTCATTTAACAACAGACAACACAAGTCTCAAATGAGGAATGAAAATGCTTTATCTTTGCTCTAACTTTACACGTAAAAGTGTCTGGAGGCCTTCCATTAAATTTAGTGGGAGCAGAGGCCAATGAGCAGCAGCTTTGAAACCAATGTTCCTAATGTATAGATTGGCAATAGTGGTGTATGAAGTGGGCCCTATTTGGTTTGGATTCGGCCCAGCTTTAAATGTTTTTTCTACATACCTTGTGGTACCAGCGCGGCTTGTGAATGCTGCAATGCTGGGGCACATGGAGCATCCCACAGGAGTGGGGCGGGGGGGGCGGCGCTCTACGTGCTTGGTGGCAAACCCAGAAGTGGACCAGAAGTACTTCTGGTCCATTTACAGGTCCACCAAGAAGCATACTGGGAGGTCCCCCTGTGCCTCCCTGACTCAGTTACTGGCCGCGGGAAGACCCCAGGTGCTCCCCGCCAGACCCAGGAGGCACCAGTCACTGAGCTGGGAGGTGTGTGGTGGGGGGCCTCTGCACACTCCCCAACGGACCTGGAAGTGGACCAGAAATGCTTATGGTCTGCTGCTGAGCACACTGGAGAGCCCCCGTGCTTTTGTGGGTGTGACCATCTGGTTTCTGCTCCACCCGGAGCCAAATCTTCACTCACCTGCCGGTGCTGCCTGCGACCAGTGCGGAGAGCTCCCATAGCCTCAGCTGTCTTCTCCCACTCCCCAATCTCAGTGCTGGTGACAGCTTTTATCCTGGCTGGGCAGTGTCCATCAATAACATCATCTGCCCACACTGATTCCATTTGGAGATAAGTGTAGCTGATGAACTGTGCGGGTGCTTTTTCCTGGCACAGCTCACCCCATGCCCAGTAGCCTAAAAAAGGTGAATGGCCCCTGATTTCAGGGCTTTTCTTGTGGGGGCGGGTTGTCCCTGTCCCTAGTTCGACCACAGGGACAGTGGAACACTCCATGTAACCCAGCATTGCAACATTCACAAGCCGCCTGCTACCTAGAGGTATGTAGAAAAAACATTTAAAACTGTGTCTAGGTCTAAATCTCCAAATCTTTCCGAATTGATTCAGAGGGTTCTGATTCAATTTGGAGAGATTCAAGGGTTCTCTGATTCGATTTGGATTCGGAGATTCAGCCACTGAATCAGGCCGAATCTCCGCCGAATCGAATCAGGGACTGAAACTTTGCACAGCCCTAATTGGCAATATACTGGCAACCCATTCAGACCTTATTCTTTTTATGACTATAATACACAGTGTTTAGAAGGCACATCTAGGGTGGGTAGTATGCCAGCTATTTTGCACTATATTGTCACCCCATCTGCTTAGGTAGAGAAGATATTTGTGAAGTTGCTTCATAAAAATATTGAGTCACTATTATATTACCCTTCTGTTAATATAGGTAATATTGTGGTGGCCACCTAATCATTAGCCGTGACTGAAAATCTCAGCAATACCCAATCAGAAAAGAAACTGCAAAGGAGATATGGTGCAAAGTAGCTTTTGTCCTCACTCCTAATCATATCTTTAAAAACACCCCATCTGGGAGGCAAGAAGGAGAGAGAGAGAGAGAGAGAAGCAAAACCATGAGTGAGATGTAATAGTTTTGTTTTCCTCAGGTTCACAGGTATTACTGGATTTTTCAGAAAAAAAGTACTGTTAGGAAAGAAAGTGTGTCTTCTGCATGGGAGCCTACTGCAAAATCCTTTTGAGGAATCTAAAATTAAAAACTAAAACTTTGTAGCAAAGCTGACCAAAAGGGGGCAAGTGTAGACAGTAGCTGCTCTCTGTAGCACAGTCCACTGGCAACTTGCCTTTCATATAGACAGGTAATTGCTGTATATGTTAACAAAACATGTTGCAGAGCTAACTCCTGCTAAGCGGCTTATAGCCTTCAAAGGATTAATTAACACACACACACACACACACACACAGAGTCACATATGGATGACAGATGACTTGGGCTGTCAGTTTTACTGTTAGGAGATGTCTGGAAGACCATCAATGCACACTTGCATTAATAGGACTTCTTTTCCCCAAAGTTTATCAATTCGCTTTGGCTTGAAACTTAAAATTTAAGGCTTGTTTACACACAAGTGTTTGTCAGCAAGTCCCCAGACCAGGATGCTTAAATCAGTTCCCTGAACAGAGTAAACATTTTTTGATGGTATGACTGCATCTTCACTTGAGTTTCTGCCAAAAGCACTATGTCAGCAAGTAATGTGATTTTTTTTTTAATTGACATTAATGTGTCAGAAAAACTATTTAAATTTAGACGATACCCCCAGGAATGAAGGAACTGTAGATGAGCCCGTTTTATAGAGAATCTCAATTCATGAAGTTGGGGCTGACTGTTCCCATGTTCTGAGTGTTGGGCCATACCCCTGTTCCTTCCATTCTTCCCATTCAATGGGAGAAATGAGGCTCATTTTTGGCCATCCAACCCATAATGGCTTTTAATCCCTTCTGGTGTTCTATTTTTCCCTACTATATGGAAGTACTGAGGAAGCATGTTATGAAAAGTAAGTGCTCAGTTTTGGATTTAGACATAGAGCTGCATATTAGTAGTTGTATCAGATGTGAATTTCTGAAATTCTCCTCAAAAACCCCATCTCAGTCAGATATCCATAAAGAAATTGGACTTCTGGGGGGAAAGTAAAAACAAAAACAAACAAAAAAAACCCCCTGAATTTAATATAAGCACTTCCATCTCAGTAAATCTTTTTTTCTAGCTGCTAGCTCCCCTTAAACTAAAGTCACCTAATACGTGTTACTTACTAGCTTAATGTTATTGTTATACTGGAAAAGATGTTGCCACTACAAGTAAGCATGTCTTGTTTATAAGAAATTACAGATCTTATGGAAGCTAATGTATGTGCTAGCTGCCCTGGCTAGTTGGAAAAAGCAATTAAGCTCTTTTACAAAGTTAGACAGATGAAACAAGAGAAGCCACTGACCAGCCACGCGGACTGAAGACGTTATGGCAAATATAGGGGCTGAGGCATTGGAGCTACACGTTAGAAACACAGAACAGTGAAAAAGCCAGAAAGGCACTGAGAACACAATTCTGAAAGGTGGGGGGAACAAGATTTTTTTTTGCACAATACTAGCAAAAAACACAGACCAGAAAGTGTGATCAGAGTAACTGACTCCCACTCCTACTGTATTCAATGGAAAATGTTCACATGGATGCAACTCAATTTACAATGATTCAAAGTTAGAACCTTATTCCACCATCAATTTACCCTCCTAATAGAAACAACCTGTGTGACTCTTAATAATGGCAAGCTGCTCAGGCCACAAAGAACAACACTGGTCTTTCATATAAATAATTGATACAGTTATTACATGAATGTTACTCAACTATTAATGGGGAGAAATGGTTCTTGCCATCAAGAATGGGAGTAGAGGCATCCCTAAAAAAAGATGAACAGGCTTGAAAAACATCCATCTCTATTCTATTTGCATTCAGAAAAACTGAGAATTTTCTGTCTTCCCAGTATCCCTCCAAAATGGCAGAATCTGGCCTCTTGTATTTAAAAACAATCCATTGTTTCATCGGTTTTAAAAAGCTATTTTCCATGGGCTCACAAAACACTGCATTTATGATTCTCCTGACAGTTTTGCTGCAGCACTTAAACACTGTTCTCAGAGATGTTCTGACATTACGCCAATCTTAGTGAACAACAAAGATGTCTCAGCTTGGTAGGTACTACATAAAACATAGCCTTGATTGTCAAGACAATCAAGTCTCACCTAAAGTTCGGGATTCTTGACAGAGCAGCCTCATGGGAAACACAGGACATCTTAGTAAAAAATGAAAAACGGGCAGCAACAATAGCAAATCAAAAAACGCTTCTTGTGAATGCTATAAATTGCTTGCTGCTATTACTTACCATTGAAACAAAGTAGAAGAGAGATGTGTACCAAAATAATCCCTCTCTACTGTGAATACTGCTTAGCTAATATTCATACTGAAGTGTGTCCAGATTTTAAGTAGGACAGCTTGAAAACATGCATGACAGCAAAAAGAATCTGAATATGATGACAATATCCTAGGGCTCTTAGTCTTAAACTAAGGAAATATTATTTTTGAGTTTTGAAATGTAAGAAACAGCTTTTAAATTATATGAAAGTGCATCAGACAATTATAGACTATGTTGGAACAAATTTTTAAAGACAATCTATATTTACATTGATAATTATATATAGATAGCTGCATATGTAGGCAAAGCTAATAGTGCCATCTATTATCAAAGTTATTTGACACCTCCCATTATATAATACTGTGTTCATTTGCTTATACATGCCAAACTTAACCATTTGGAGTGAAATGTTTCATGCCAGGTGTCAGCTTCAGAGAAGTGTTTTGTTTGTTTGTTGGTTTGTTTATTGGTTCAGCCATGAAAATGAAACTATGGACAAATTCTGTGCAGGGAAGATCTCTTTTGAGGATGAATCATGGTTCAGACTTGGAAGAGGGTTTACTTTCCTGTGTTGTTTTTGGTTTATTTTGGTCAAAAATTATTTAGTCACTGAAAAACTAGTTCTGGACAGCCAAACTTCATGAACTGTTCTGATAAAGTTTGGTGATTATTTTTTTATTTATTTATTTTTTTGGCAGGGGGAAGGAGGGTTGGAAATTTGGATAAGTTGAAATAACATGACATTTTAGTTTGGAACATTTGATTTTGAAGTTCACGATGATTTATATTTTCAAGAAGGAAAGTAAATTGTAGATGATATTTTCTTTGACCTAAAATTATTTTTTTTTAAATATATACTTATTTCATTCATTTTCCATTTTGGCTACAATCCCTTTCCCTCATCCTTTCCCTCCCAAAGTCAGTTATATACATAGCCATCTAAAGAACACAACAGTTGGTCTGCAGAAGTGCTAACAGGCATAAAACTAAAGACAGAAGAAAAATCATCTCATGGTTAAGGCAGTTGAATTCTGTTGTGTAGAACTGTATTCAATCCCTGTCTCTTCTACACAGTTTCTGTCTGATGATGTCAAGTCACTTAACTGAAAGTTTTCATAGGTGGTTCCTGATTGCATTCTTTATATACTTAATGCTCAGTAGCAACTGGGAGTGAGCAAGAGAGAAATCAGTCCCAGGTGCCAATGCAGAGGGGTACCAGAACAGTAGCACCCAAGGATTGTGCCATCCATGTGCTGGAAGCTCATGCTGAGGCAGCAGCATCCACAGTGGCCCCTGGATGAGGCAGCAAGGACTTGTTCCAAATTTCCTATAGCTCCCCACCTCAACTCTACAGGCCAGGTGGCATAATCTGTTTCCATTCTTCTTCTTGAATCCCTAAATCCTGCTCAGTTTTTTATCACCTCCCGTCACAAAGAATAACTCATTTTAAAACTGTTAATAGCCCTTTGATCTCTCAACTCCCCATGCTGGTACACCCTGGCATACAAGAACATTGTAGACAGGATATTGGATCTCCAAACCAATAGCTTTCTCTGCTCTCTTTCAACTTGTTTCTGGATGGTACCATCTGGAAGTCATTGTGTTGCTTTGCTGCTTTCCAGTTTCCTATTATGCTAAGTCAATATATTCAAACAGAGAAGTCTAGTAACACAGCAGCTTTACCTCATTGATCAAGGATGTGGAAAATGTATATAAATTACATCTCAGTAGTCTTACAGTATGTCTATAATGGCTCTGTACCACATTGAAGACTACCACTGAGAAATAAACCCAGGCACCCATTTCTATTCTGTACACTCTGAACCTGGAAATACAGCCGTTCAGGATGGTGAAGGGCATTCCCTGATATTGCTTTTAACAATGATGGACAGAAGTCTCATGAGCAGCAGTGAGGATACCAGAGCATTCTTACCACCTCAGTTCCAGGTTTGGAGTATGCAGTGTGGAAGTGGGTGAACAGGGTTTAATTTCAGCAGTAACTGAGAACAGTATGAAGCTAGTATATACATAACCTTAGATTATTACACAGCATCACTATGTCTGCCACAGGACCCATGCACCAAACAATGAAGAACAAGTGCAATACTGAATAGCGACTTATTAAGGGACACCACTCATCCCATGCAATTAATGAAGAAAGGGTCCTATGGAGAAAGAGATCACACAATTGTGTAACTCATGACTATGGGAATCCACACACACAAGTCGAAATCATAGGCAAACTTTGATGTTAACGGTTTGCGTTTAAAACCTTAACATTCTTCTTTTGACTTAATATTCTTGTTCATGTGTGCAATAAACATACATATAAAACATTAGTGTTGCTGAGTGAGTGGGAAGAGGACTATAATATTGACACAGGCATTACAGAATACATTGCATTTTCTGTTTATATAGCCAAGCATGTTTAGTAAATTGGATACGGAGAATGCCAAAGGCCTCTTGCAGAGAAAGCACAAATGAAAAAATGGAAACTTCCCACGCCTTCTTTTAAAAGAGGAGAAATAGTTTAGACCAGAGCTGTCCAATTTCTAACGCACTAGAAGCTGCACCAGCCTGAGTCACAGGCCCCCTGAGCCACAGGCTTCCTAGGCCCACTGTACTGTGTGTATGACTGCCCCTCCCCTCCCCTCAGAGGTGCACTGTCTGCAGGAGGGTAGGTGCCCTGGCCTCACCCTGGCTGTAGGCTACCTAGTGCACTGTGTGGCCATGGACTCCCCTAGCAAAGCAGGCTGCATTGCACTGCACCACCCCATCCCACCCCATCCCATCCCACCCCACCCACCAGGGTGGGCAGAGGTAGCAGGAAGTAGAAGCTGGAGGAGGTGGGGAGGGGA
Source organism: Alligator sinensis (assembly GCF_000455745.1). Taxonomy (NCBI): domain Eukaryota; kingdom Metazoa; phylum Chordata; order Crocodylia; family Alligatoridae; genus Alligator; species Alligator sinensis. The sequence goes on from NW_005841984.1 coordinate 900,462, forward strand.
GTTTGGGGGCATAGGGATACTGACTGATGCTACATCCACAGCTGGGTGGGAGCCTAGGGGCTACAAATTAACCCCATTTTGACTGCCCTGGTTTAGACTAATATTTAAAATCATAAAAAACATTCTATAAAGCCATGATTATTGCATGTCTAGCTGAGAATGAAGACTAGCAAGGAATATACTTGTTTAGGAAAGCAAATTAAGGTAGAGCAGCAAGAAGAGCCCAGTGCTTAGGGAATTTTAACATTCTTCAAAGAGGCATCATCTAACTAATTAAATTGATTACACTTGTGGATTCCAAAGGCCTAGAGATAAATTCGTAATCTCAAGTTGTTTTAGAATCCTTGAGTATTATCCTGCTAATTGTATGACTATATTTGCAACCACCTTCAGTGAGTTAAAAGGAAGAAAAAAGGAACACTAAAACTGTAAAGTAATTTCAAATTATAAAATGAATTCCTGAAATCTGATTCTAACTGTAACCAGGGGGAGAAAATAATCGTATTCTTGAAATGAATGTTTTAAGAAAATAGTTGTATTCTTGAAATTAATGTTTTAAGAATCCATTAGCAGTGGGATAGTTTAGAATGAGCTTATATCCATACTTTGAAAAGAATGTTATCTAAAATTATTGCTTTATTTCCACGAGAAACTAGCTCACACTTAAGGGGTGCGGGAAGGAATCTATCTATGGGACACTTAGTATAATATACTGAGTCTCTCACCAATCTATAACACAATTACTGCAATAAACCACCAGTAAAGAAGGAAAGTATTCTCATCTCCATACTATAGATGTCAACTGAAGTTTAAGGCCACAAAGGAACCCTGGAACAGAGCAGGGACCTGAACTTGGCTCCTGTAAGTCCTGTACCAGTAGTACCCTAAGTAGCCTTTTTCTCACAATACATTGCCTGAAGCCTGCTAAGGGTCTTAACACTTAAACTCCCAATTTATTGGTGTAGTACAGTTTAATACTTGCAGTAGGTCACATTTTGCCAGCTGGAAGAAGTCTCTGAAATAGAAGAAACCTTCATTGATAAGTTCCCTCCATCATTCTTCCAGAAGAAAGATGGGGTTTGCTTCCAATCCCATAATACATCACAGGGGCTACTGACACATTTTTCTAAGGCTGTCTGGATAGAATTCATGCCTAGGCTGCATCTCTGGCTTTTGTCAACAAATTACCTACCTTATTTACTTATATACTACATGCATCTTTTTCCTCCCCAAAATCAGGCCTTCAAAATTGAGGTGCATGTCTTAAGTAAGGAAGCTGATTTTTCTTCACTGGAAAAGAATATGAAAGAATAAAAACATGCAGATACTGTGCTGTAATGGCTACCAAAACGGCTGCTGCTTATCTCTGGTCCCAGCAAACAGAAAGTGCAGAATCTGATATAACCCTCTCACAGCCATAGCTAGTGACTGATAACTTTAGCTTGTGCCTGAAGGAGCAATTGAGCTGGTTCAGGGCAAGTGAGCTGCTACATACCATCTGTAGTATCTTGATGAGGCTTTTGGTTGGGAAACAACACTTTATTATTTTCAGGAACTTATACAAGGAATTATTTACAGAAAAGAAATAAAGATCTTGCTACTGTTCTTGCAAGGGACTGGTGTCTAGCTTTGTTGCTCTCCTGTCACACCAGAAAGTTCCTCCTTCCCCTCAGAGACTGTCTCTTTGAATAACCCTCTGTGTAACAGAATGAGTCCTTCTAGAAACACAGTTAGCTATGACATTGGGGGGGGGCAATGGGGGGGAAGGGATGTCTACATTCCTTCTTCCAAAAACAAAGTACCTGTCTTATATGGGGGTATGTAAGGGAATATGATCCCTTATACGCCTGACAGTATGACTCCAATAATTCTTTTAGCCATTACTGTCTCTACAGAGTCTTCTTTGAAAAGATATCCCTATGACGTGGATGCCAAGTGAAAGGTAAGAGGTAGTAAGAGCACCACACTCATAATCATATCTCACTTGCATTCCAACAATTTACTCACGTATGTGCATACAACCCAGATCTGTGAATCCCTGTCCTTGAAGCCACAAAGCAGGCTGGTCCTCCAGAAATGGAGTATGAGACCCCAGATAATTTCTTTTATCTCAGATACTAGAAAAGCCCCTTCTGATGATCTATGTGATACACAGAAAGGTACATTGCTATAGAGCATATCACTGTATGTTCAAGATAAAAACAAGCTAGATAATTCAATTTTGAATTAGAATCACAACAGAATAAAAAGTGACTTAGAAATGGCAGAATGTAGTGCTAATCTCAAAACTAAAGACACACAACAGAGCCAGATGCAAAATGATAAACAGAGATCAGATATTTGGGACTGGCATCAATTCTCCATCTGGGTGACCTTTTCTCTCATGTATTCCCTAAGTAGACATTCGGCTAGTGAAGGGCTAGAAAATTTCTCAATGTCAGGGCTTACATTCACACTAAGCATTCCTTATTCAATGAGCAAAAGTAGATTTCTAAGCCAGCTAACTTTTTCAGAGATAAACAGAAAGAAATTCCTGATAGTGAATTGATTACAAAGGTGAATGACAACAGCAACATTATTTAGGATTTTTAAAACTAGCTAAATTCATTAAGGATTAATGAATGTTCAGTGGAAGAACAGCCCTGCATTGACAGGGAGATGGACTAGATGATTAAATAAGTTTGGTCTGTTATCTCCAGGATTCTGTGAGCTGAGACTGAATTAGAGTTGAAGACTCTAGAGATTTTCATTATTTCTTTTTTAAATCCTCATATTTCCACCTTCTCTTTTAAGCAAGGTTTAAACATCAAAGGCCAGATCACATCATTAAATATATCAGTCGGCAGGTGGCAGAGCTAAGTTAGATCACACTTGTGAAAGCAACCTGGCATGCCAGTCTGGCCTCAAGCACTGGATCTGGCCACAGCACAATCCCCCATACCCCAGCACAATCCAGTACTCAGGACAATGTCATCCAACCCATAGGCCTCCCAACAGGACCAGAAACTTGGCAGTGAGGAAGCAGTGGCAATATTAATGGCCACAGCAGAGCCTAGCACCATGATTAACCCTGCCAGTGCACTCCCACTGCCAGAAATCTAGATCTGTGGGGAGTCTGACAGACTGGATAATAGTTCCAGAGGATGACTTGAGCCTGCGTGCCATAGGTTATGCATCACTACCTTAGGTATATGCGGTATTGTAATCAGGTCACCCATCCAGCTTCCTTATCAAGGCCAATCTGCTCTAGATTCAGGTTTCTAGCCAGTTTATTCTACCTGGTGCAACTTTGTCTCCACACAAAACAAAGTCAACAACAGAAAAAGCTAATCTGCAAATAACAAACAAAATCAAAACCTATTGGTGTTTTTGCCAGACCCAGAAAGGAATCACTCAGGCTTTCCACTTGTCTTTCAACATATCAACTTCCCTTCTCCTTCTCTTGCACTCTGCTCCTGGAGCCTTTGGACACCTATACACATGGTAGACCTCTGCTTAATTAGCACTCAAATGAGTCTACTGTGAGTCTGCTGGAACGTGCTAATTAGCACACTCCAACACCCTCCATGTCACGTTTTCAACATCCCTGCATTTCAAAATAGTGGGAGGGGCGCTTTAACTAAAGCTCAAGAACAAGCCTTAGTTAAAGCACCTCCGTGACCATTTTGAAGGATGGGGTATAGAAGCCCTTTAAGTATCTTTGGGGCTTCACCCTAATTGACTCACCATCCATTGCAGATGACTCAGAGCAGCCAGCCCATTAACTGCTGACTACCCACAGCTGAGGTTTCAGCCCCTGTAGGCCTTACCTCTTAATAAGTATGCATGTCTTTCAACAGTCAGCCAGTTTTGCTGGTCAGAATATAGTCTCCTCCTTTTATTTTCCTACATTTTTTTGGTTTGCTATGTATAAGAAGCACTATTTGGAATCATAGCTAATGCTAATTTGAACATTTTGATAATTAGTTAAAAGCAGATTCATATTAACATAATATTTTAGGATTATTTTCTATTAAGTAAGTTTGCGACTAACTTAAATCCTTCTGTCCAAAAGAAAGCTACATCAAAAAGGAAGAACATAAGTGCATATCACATATCCTGCACAGTCTGTCCTACTTCAAGTTTGTCTCCTACTAGCAACACAACTGGTGAAAGAGCAGAGATGAAAGTAACACAGGGCCAATAACTGCAAAAGTGTTGCAATAGGAGTGAAATATCCAAATCTGAACTTTGCCCTTCAGAGCCTGGAGAACACCAGAGCATGTTTGTAACTTAAATTCCCCACAAATAGCCCATGACTCTACATGAATTAATTTAAAATGCGACTAAGTGAATATAGAATATGGGCTTAAACAGTAAGCTGTCTATGTCCAGAACCATCTTTATTTGTGTCAAGCACAATATAATGTCCACCAAAAAATAAATATGTCAATTTAGTTAGTACCTCTCTACTTTATTATACAGTAGGTAGGTTCTCAGATTGCCCACATCACTAGAAAACCCAAGGGTTTTCCAATAGTGTATTAAAAAACAAACACTGTTCATATTTGCTTTCATATCCTTAGAGAGAATCATGTATGCACTGAAATTCTTTGGTTGCGTTCTGCTTCTGAATATTCTTTGTTAATTTGTTTAAATATATATATGACTATATGTTAGAGAAAGCAAGTCAAACTGTACTTGTAGCAGATGGTGGTCAGAGTTTTGACAGTCTTTAATTTCCTCAGTTTGTTGTATATCAGACTGACCCTCTCCCTCCCAACCTCGGAATAACTCCTTGATACAAAAACATTAGGGGTGTGCGAAATGGGCCATATTCGATTCGGATTTGGATTCAGCCTGAACCAGGGACAGTGGTTCAATTCATTGATTCAGATCACTTTCTCTGATTTGATTCAGCCGAATCCAAATCTGAAGATTTGATGCTGATTCGGAGAATCAGCGATTTGGCCATAAACAGCTTTAAATGTTTTTTCTACATACCTCAAGGTACCAGGCATGGCTCGTGAACGCTGCGATAGTGGGACAGATAGAGCATTCCACACAAGTGCAGCTGGGACCCCCTGCGTGCTCAGCAGTAAACCCAGAAGTGGACTTCTGGTCCACTTCTAGGTCCACCAGGGACCACTCTGGGGGGCCCCCTGCACTCGCCCTGGCTCAGCGATCAGCTGCAGGGGGATCCCAGGTGCCCCTCCAGACACAGGAGGCACCAGTCACCAAGCTGGTGGGGCACGGGGGAAGCCCTCACACACTCCCCAGTGGACCCAAAGTGACCAGAGGTGTTTCTGGTCCGATTCCAGGTCTGCTGCTGAGCACACTGGGGAGCCCCCTGTGCTCCTGTGGGATGCTCCATCTGCCCCGGCACTGCAGCATTCACAAGATATGTAGAAAAATCATTTAGAGCTGTGTCTGTGTCTGAATCACCGAATCTTTCCAAATCTCTACGAACCGATTAGGAGGGTTCCGATTTGATTCAGAGAGATTCAAGGGTCTCTCGATTCAATTCAGATTCAGAGATTCAGCCACTGAATCAAGCCGAATCTCTGCCGAATTGAATTGGGGACTGAAGCTTCACATACCCCTAAAAGACATTGGCTTTTTAGCATCTACCCTATTATGCCTGGTTTTAATTGAAAAAATGCCATAAAAAGCTAGCACATATAATCAGAAAAGTGACATTTAATTCTCCCCTACTGGGAAGAGGAGTATTTTTAAAATGTCAACAGCAACAAAACATGTGGAGAAGCATAACTGAATGTCATACAGATACTCAAAAAGATTTACTTTTGAAAAAGTTATGTTAAATTGTGAGGCTACTGTCACTTTTATAGCACTTTGCCCTATACAAAGTGTTAAATATCATCATTATTTATGTTGTGCCTTGGAAGTATGAGGCACTTCAGATACATGCAGTTATCTTATAATCTAAGCACCTGAAAACAAATTTAGGTCTGAACCTCTTGCATCACTCCATTGATTTAAGTGAGACTACTACTTTAAAGTAGGGATTGAAACTAGGCCTGTGCAAAGCGGCTAGTATTCGCTTTGGATTCAGATTCAGCTAATTTGGAGGACAGTGATTCGTTTTGGTGATTTGAATCGGTATCCCGAATCAATTCGGCCGAATCTGATTTGGAGATTCAGCTGTTGGTGAATCAGCTGAATCTCCGAATCACACAGGCCCCATCCCCCATCCGCTCTCAATGGCTTCCCTGCCCAACCCCAGCTCCCAGCTCTTTAAAAAAAAAAAAAGCCCCCACTCACCAGCTGCTGCCTGGCAGGGGGCAATCTCCACTGGCCCCCACTGTCTCACGCTGCATGGGGTGCTCTGCCATGAGCCCCTGAACCCCACCCACTCTCCCATCCCTCCCCCCCCACCATGGCTGCTCTGCCTGCCCCAGCTCTGGCCCTTTAAGGAAAAAAAAACAAAAAAGGCCCCATCCCCACGGGTGCGGGCAGGCGGGGGGGGGGGCAATCTCCACTGCCTCCCACTGTCCTGCGCTGTGTGGGGGGCTCTGGACAAGCCCCAAGGCCACTTCAGGAGCTGGTGAGCCGGGGGGGGTTGGGGTTTTTTTCTTCAAAGGGATCACCCCCCACTTGGCAGCAGCCGATGAGTGGGAGCTTTTTTTTAAAGCACTGGGAGCTGGGGTGGGCGGGGCAGCCATAGGGGGGTTGCTGGGGAAGCAAGCAGGAGCCTGGCAGGTGTCCACCCCATGGTCCCCACCCCATGGTCCCCTCTGCCCTCCTCCAGTCCCCACTCCTACTTAGCAGCTTGGAATCCAGGTCCAGCTCCCTGCTGCAGCAGGCAAGGACTGCCTGAATCTCTGAAGGTCTCTGAATCTTTTCCAAATCAATTTGGAGAGCGACAAATTGATTCGGACCTTTTAATTGGTCCCCTGATTCAATTTGGATTCAGCGATTTGGCCACCGAATCGGGCTGAATCTCCTCCGAATTGAATCAGCACCCGAAGCTTCACACAGCCCTAATTGAAACACTCAAGGAAGTAGCTGCAGGATTGGGTCGAAAACATGAATACAGCATACATGTAAAACACTTAAACATTTATGCTTAATGCAAGTCTTCTGGTTGAACATTTTATCTGACTCACAGAGCCATGGAAGAGAGAAATAGTGGACAGGAAATGGTGAGATACCTAACAGGATATGGTGAGATACCTAAAGAAGTAATAGTGTGCAGGAAATGAATTATGGGGGATTTGATATGGCACTGCAAAGCTGTCTGATAGAGGGCATTCCAAGCGAAAGGAAGAATATGGAAAAAAGAAAGATGAGGGAAAGGAAGATGAGCCTTTCTAAGGTCCAGAATTTGCAGAACATAGTACCCAATGTTCATATAATAAGAGATAAGAACTGTATCGGAGACAAGATGGCACCACTTAAGAACAGCACAGTCATGGGTGAAGTACTACTAGAACAAAGATGTTGTACCAATGCCAGGAGAGGAGACTCAAAATCATGAGAAGAATATGGATAGGCAGCTATTTTTAAGAAGTCTTCTATCAAGCCACTGGTATATCCTTTATTGGATTTGCTGATTTCTACTTTTGTTTCTTCATTCTTTTGGCAAAACAGTGCTGTTTCATTCTTTCCTCTTCCCCTGCTTGTATCTTGTCCCTTTCTATAGCAAAGGGATAGACCAAGCTAAAAATTAAATGTGAACCTAATATTAGAAAGAAAAGCTTTTATTTAAAAAACAAACAAAAAACCTCTCATGGAAAGCATATTTCAGAACAGTTCTTTTGTTGCACTACGCATATTTTAACTTGATTAAACTTTTCCTGAAACATAGAAGACAATAATATTAATACAATATGGTAAACTACTTTTTTTCTTCCCAGCAAATCTCAAGTTAATGCCATAACTGCACAGGGCACTGATGGATATACGTTGTCATAGATATTGGCTCTCCTTGACTGATCAAAGACATTTAGTTTTGCCTTGTAATCCTTATATACCACAGGTGTAATGATATCTGTGACAACAGCCTATGTCTTTTAGTTTAATAATAAATGTCAGGTCTTGGACTTGAGATACCTGCAATGAAACCACAATATCTCTAACACAAATGAAAAAGAATCATCTTCAGAACTCCCTCTTTCCACACATCAAACCTTTCACTCATATCAGTGAACTGATTCATTAGTTTCAAAATTATTCATTGCAACTGCTAGTTTACACAACAACCAATAGAAGTCATTTTCACTAACCTTGCATCAAGTTTGCAGAAACTTGTAACACTATTTTCTAATTTGTAATATGCTGCCAGCAATTTCATTAGTATTAGAACTCTAGATGCATAAGGTACTGACTAAAGAGGAGATGGAAATGGGTTGTGTTGAAAGGAAATTATCAGTGATATTATTAATGAACTCTTCAAGAATTAGTTTTGGGACTGATTAATATTTTCATTAGCAATGTTGGCAAAAAAAATAGAGTGCACTAATGAAAGGTGCTGATAACACAAAAAGAGGGGGCTTTATCAATACAGAGGAGCTTTGTAAATACAGAGGAAGGATTAGAAAATTGTATTAATAGGAATGATGTGAAATCTAAGAGTATAAAGTCATGGATTTAAGGATTAACAAGGGCTTCTACTAAAACGTGTTACTTGGAAGCAATAAGGGAAGAAAAAGACATGTTTTTCACATTTTATTAATCAATCACAGGATGAAATGAGCCACTAACGTGATATCACCAAGAAAAAAAAAGGTGAATATTATCCCAAAATATAACGGGTGAAATATTCTAGTAGAGTGAGAAAAGTATCTCCTTGTGAGACCTCCTCTGGCATATGGTGCACAATTCTGGTGACTCATGTTCAAGGAAAATGAATTTCAAAACTGGTGCAGAGGATGACAAAGGTGGTCAGAAGAATGGAAAGGAAACTAACTAACGGAGCGTGTCTCTTGTAGCTTAGCTAAACAAATGCTGAGAAAAAAACAGAACTGTTTTCTATATAAAGGGATAGGGTTGAGAGAAAAACTAGAGAGAGAGATAAGAGCTCTTTAAGTTGAAGGACAATGTTGACAGAAAAACAAACTGGTATAAAACTGGCTGTGAATAAATTCAGCTGGGAAATTAGAAAGCTTCTAACCATCAGAAGAGAGAAATGCTGAAACCGTCTTCAGACAGAAGTACTGGGTGGACTACAAACCATCCGTTCCTTTAACAGTGTCACACACTGTGTTGTGAAGCATTATGAAGAAGCTGTGGCTTATTTGGCTGAATAACAAGGCATTTACCATATTTCATGGTGTATAGATTAACACAATGTATAGGTTGATGCTGGCTTTCCTATGCAAAAAGTTAGGATTTTCATAAGCACAGTGTATAAGGTGGGTCCAGGTTTGGTGTTCGGCTGGCACAGCCCCATCCCGTGCAAGCAGCACTGCCTGGGCCACACCAGCAGAGCACTGAGCTCAGCCCCGTCCACTATGAGTGGCACTGCTGAGCACCTCTGGGCTTGGTGCTAGGCAGTGCCACTTACAGCAGTCAGGGCCAGGCTCAGAGCTTGGCTGGCATGGCCCCATCCCCTGCAAGCCCAGTGCCACTCACAGGGGTTTGGGCCGCACCAGCCAAGTGCCGAACCTGGCGCCACTCACAGGAGATGGGGATGGGTTCAGTGCTCGGCTGACATGGCTCCATCCTCTGAAAGCCGTACTGGGCTTGACGCTTAGCTGGCATGGCCCAGGCAGTACCGCTCACAGGCCAGCTGAGCCAAGCCTGGCCCTGGCCCCATCCCCTGTGAACAGTGCCGGGCTCAGTGCTCAGCTGATGCAGCCCCACTGCCTGGGCCACACCAGCTGAGCCTGGTGCTGCTCACAGGAGATGGTAATATGGTGTAAAAATCGAGGTTGAATTTTAACTGTTAAAAATTGGGCTTCAAACCTCAATTTATACACCATGAAATACAGTAATACATACATACTCAGGAGTGGATCTAAGATTTTGAAAAATGGAAGTACAGCAGATAGCTTGCTGGTGTGTGAGATGATGCAACCTGTAGCAGAGACTAGTGCCTTGGACAGAGCTCTCAGAGTATCCACTGTGTGTGCACTACACAGTTGAAAGGGAATACAACTGTGCTAGTTCACCCCTACCTGGATTCAACCCTCCCCCACCTCCCCACACAAACGCACAGAATACTTTCTCTGGTTTGGAGTAACACAGGAGGTCTGCATTGGGTTAAAAAAGGAAATTTACACTGTTTATCCCTAGCCCTCCTACACTGTATGCAATGCAGCACTGGAACCAATTTGAACTTAGAAAGTATGATTTATGTATACTAACTGTGGATCTTCTGGTCACCAAACCTATCTTTTGTACCAGCTTGTTCAAGTTAAGCACCCTCACACATCTTCTAGCAGCAGAACTGTCTTAGTGCACAGCAGAGTTTATGGGAATTTTTCCCAAAATACTGTTTTTTGTCCAGTTGTTGATGGTTTAAAAATAACTTCATGGGACTATACACACCTGTTTTGCCAGAAAAGATTTCTCAATTTAGGACGCAATCTGAGGTCAGAGAGACACTTGCTGGCTCCAGAATAGCCCATAGTCTGGTGGTCAGTACACTCACCAGGGAGTCTTCAGTTCAAATCTCTGATTGATTCCAACTCACAATCTTACCTGCTGAAACTGTTCTGCTTTGTATAAATAACAATTCATTGTGACATGAGCTAAATACAGACATTAAACCTTAAACCAGTCCAAGGCTAGGTACAGAATTTACACTTAGCATGCATTAAGTGTGCAGAAAGCCCTTTACAGCCATAACAGAACAAATAGTCACGGAACACAAAGCACTTTCAAAATGGATCCCACACTAAGAGTGTTCATAGATGTGCTCCAGGAGCGGGGGGTAGGGCCACCATAATTAGAGCAGCTCCAAAAACCACTCTAATTAAAGCACCCAGAGAATCAGCATCCCCATGCTGCAAAATGGCGGTCAGAGCACTTAACTAAAGCTTGTTGAATTAACTTTAATAAAAGTGCCCCCACTGACATTTTTCAGCACAGGAACAGTGATACATGTGATGCTGGAGGCTTCTGAAGCACAGTAATTACCATGCTCCAGCAGACTCGATTAATCAAGTCTCCTCTGACGCGCTTTAATTACAGCACATTGGAGCAGCCTCTCTGCACATGTAGAGGCACACTAAGGGTGTTTTTAAATGTGCTCTGGGGGTGGGAGGGCACTTAAATTAGAGCAGTTCTTGGTGGGGGGGGTGGAACTCTCTTCCTCCCCCTTTTACCCCATAACCACCAGTGCTGAAAGCAGCCAGCTGGTGGGGGGTGGGGCTAGGTAGAGGGGCTCACTCAGAAGCCCCCTGGGAGGCATATGAGAGCACCTCCCAATGTTGGCCAATAAAGGCAGGCTCTGAGTCCTCTCCCCCCACCCCTGCACCAAACAGCACACCTCTGTTGGGTTCACTCCCACTCCAATGTATAGCTCTTTAAGTAAAGTATGACAGAGTGCTTCTGCCAGGGGCTTTTTGAACATGTGTACTTAACCTAAGTGATCAGAAATTGATCTACACCTATAACCATACAGAAGTTTAGCGCACACAGACTGATCTAAAAATGGCAGAACCAGGTTTAAGATAGATGTTCATTCAAATCTCATCAATTTAGGTTAGACTGGTGCATCAAACTTCTATATCAGATCCCCTATTGATTGAACTTAGATCCCAGTCTCCTTTGCAGCACCACGCTACCTCCCCCTTGCAGGGAGGCACACTAGCACTCAGCCCAAGCTTGGCTGCTCCAGTCAAGTGGGCCCTCCTCGCCCTGAGCTGAGCTAGCAGAGCTCCTCTCCCTAGCCTCACCTTCTGCCTCCAGGCATCTGTCAGCCATAGGCAGGCATCTGGGGAAAGGGAGGCATCTGTGTCCCCTACATGAGCCCCAGACATGGACACCTGAGACCCTGGTTGTTCCCACACCCCATCATGAAGCACCCCATGATGTCCACACAGATCTGACCTTTAATTGATTTGCTTTAATGCTCCTCAGAAAGCCTGTATAAGCTGGTCTTTGTTCCTAATGCTGCAGATAGTTGCTCTTAAGCATAGTGATAGTAACATTAGTACTCCCATTGGGAACTGAGACCTAGTAAACTTCTTCTCATTATCCACCAGCAACTCTTCTCACCCATCCACCCAAGGGAGAAGGTTCTCTAACAAAAGTAAAATTTTGACTTCAAAATAGCCTGGATAAATTAGACGTACCCAGCCCTGCAAAGAATCAGCACAAGACCAATGCAAAATTTACACAAAACTTTAGGCTGTTGCCAATTCTTGTGAATTTGTTTTTAAGATGCAAATCTCAAAATATTTGTTATTCTTCTGAAAGTTCCAGCTCCCAGAGTTAGGGAAGTATATGACAAATCTCTGCTGTTCTTTTAAAAACATTTTCTAGTATCATGGTTGTAGAGAATCCTTCCACATAGACATGACTTCCACATGATGTATAGAAAGACATGCATGAGGCTATTCAGGTTTAGCACTCAATAGCTAAACAGTAATTAAATAACCAAGAAAACAAATTATACCTAAATTAAATAGAATATAAATGGCAAGGTTACATAAATTACATAGATTACTATATGCACAAGCACTCCATACATCTATGGTTATATTTAGATGCATTTTCTACACCAAAATAGCACCAACAGTAAGAATATTTTTTCTAAAATAATATTTACACTTCAAATATTACTAGCCAGTCCAGGTTCTAAAATACACCCAGTCATTTCTATAATAAAATAAAGGAAATCCCTCATGGTTATATGTGGAAAATTTTACTGAGTGTTTTATTTTTATTCATTTCACATATCCCCGTGAGTGACCAAAGTACTGCATAAGGAACGCTCTCTGACTATTAAATTTGTCTCACTCTTTGACATCTCAACCCTCAAGTGACCAAGACTATCAGTTTACCAGAAAGGACAACAAACTGCTGAGACTTACATATTCACTGAAACATGAATCATGGCTGCACAGTAAGGAACTGAATAATTTAAGCACAGCTACTAGACCAAGTAAGTTTAGAAAGAAGCCAGCTCTGTAATAATGAATACATATTAAAAAAGACATGGTATTAGATTTACCTTTACATCAGTGTATAGATTTCTGTAAAACAGAATGACTAATTGCCAATTTTACATTTAAAACAAAGTAATAAATAAAGCAGTTATTTCACATCAACTGGTCATGTTGTATTACTTCAGATGTTTTATATTCTGATTGGATTTGTAAATTGCAAGATGGTATGGGGATTTGTGAAAACTGCTTTGTTGTTCAACAACCTGACAAGCTTTCTGATTTTGCATAGCTGAAACAGCCTGGCAAGCTCTTTACAGCAGTCCCGCCCTCCTGCTGATTCACTACTTCTAAGCACTTGGCACTGGGCAGCTTTCAACTTTTCCTCCCAAGATGTTATATGAGTTCCCTCTGTAAACACCACCATAATTCTGTTATTATATCACAGAGGTGGGAGAAATGAGAACATTACTTAGAAAGAACAGAAAATGAAGTCATAGAGCTAGATTGTGCCTTTAGTCACAGCCCTGAATGAGGAGTAGCTCTAGGAAGAAGCTTTGTGCAGATGACATAACCCTTTAGACACATTTTCCTCTCTGACTCCCCAATGCTCCAGAAGGCGTAGTTTGCCTTTAGCACATACCACAATGAATTATACTACCACCCAGATCCAACTGTGCTTCAGTGTCTTGGGGCATAGGGGTAAAGCCAAGTTTTCAGCCCACCTGTTCTGGTGTAGTAAAATATCCTTTGCTGCAATATAAGGAGATTTCTCTCTCCTTCACTGGTGCAAGTCAGTTTAGTCCAGTGTAATTTTTTCCATTGTGTGTATTGATATGCATCAAGGGTACATTTAACAAAGATTAAAATGCTTGAAAGGGTGCTAAAAGACTTGCAGGTCTGTTCTCCCATTTCTCCCTTGAAGAGTCACCATCATTTTTTTTCCCTTCCTGTTTTGAATGACAAACTTTACAGCTCAGAATATTTGTGGATCCAACTCCTTTCACAACAATACTGCTGACTTCCATCTGATCAGCTAATTATAAGAGAAGCTGAGTGCAACTGACAGAGCATGCTAAATAAGAGTATCTAAATATTTGTATGACAGTTATTATATAAAGTCAACAGTTAAGACGCAGCAAATTTTACCTATATTTTTGTATTCTATATTTATGTTTAACTCAGGTTGGCCTTTTATGTCTTACTACTCTTAATTGTGTATTTCTTTCCTTTTTAATCTTGTTCTTCTCCATATGGCAACAGTGGTTTTGTCTTATGTTTTTATCAGATATGGTACAGCTACCACAAGAAAGGAGGGAATTTTAGTGGTTAAGAAAGTATTACTACTCTGGCCTGGCATAAATCAAACATGATGAAGGCCCAAAAGCAAATTTCTTCCGAAAATACTATTAGGCAGATTTTATATGACTGGCAACATATTATTCTGGGCCTAAACCTCTTTTACAAAGATGTTACTAGCATGCCAAGCTATGTGGTAGTTTTCAGATTTCATGATCCAAGATCAAACCAAATACATTTACAGTTTGACAAGGTAAACCATAAATTGAACTCATGTTCAGAGGGCAAAAGAACATGTATGTCCTGAGTTAAAAATGCAGTTTACCTGTAAAAAAGAAGAGCCTCCATGTGATGACCTAAGCAGACACACTGAAGTCATGTAATTTCTATTTGCATTCAAAATTGTGATTCTGACACATACACACCCCTGACTGCAGAGGTGCCTAAAGATCACAGATGCTTCAACTTCTTTTTGGCTAGGTACAGACAGTCAAAAAGCCTGAGACTGAATCAATACAGTCTTTGCAGGTTAGTCTAAACTGCATAGATTAACTTGAAACAGAAATGAACAGACCAGGCACAGCTGGTAAACAGAGATGCGTGAGGCAGTGGATTGTTCCATGGGAATTAGGGGAAAAGGTGGGGATCGGTGGGGCACAGTGAATCGGTCTGCTGCTATTTAAACAGCACATGTAGACACAGCCACTAAGATGCTCAGGCTTCCAGGATTAGAATATTCTATATTTCTGCAAGTGAGAATGCATACAACCATCCAAGTCATGACCCAACACTGCCCAATTTGTAACAGGGACTTCAAGACATGTCTCCCACTTTCTAGGCCATTGTCCCTACTCCTTGTTCTTCTCTGTCAATAAGGACATTAATATTTAATTATTTATTGAAGTGGAACCACTTCATACAAAGACAAAGATACAAACCCCAGAATGTCCAATAGTTTGAGAGCTACACCATTTTCCTGTGATGCAGGAAACCTGAATTTAGGTTTCTGCTCCAAATGAGGTAGAGTCGGGATTGATAACAAGTCTCCCATCTTCCACACAAGTGCCCTAAACACTGGGCTATTAGATAGAACGTGTTGAGAGTCTCTCTCTGGCTTATGTATCTAGAATTCATGGCTAAGAATTCTGAGAAGAAACAGGAACTTCTTCAGCCCTAATTTATGCAGCTAACTAGGTTTAAAGTTGGGATTTAGGCTCAACATTTTTAAGCTATGCTCATGCTCCTGCATTATCAAGGGTTCTTACTCAAGTAGTGGCTGTAACAGGGTCACTTTAGATCTTCAGTGCATAAATTCCTCTAGTTATTTGTTGTATTATCATAGTGTTTCAGCATAATAACAATGGGTCAGATCCAGAGAGTAGTGGTTGATGACAGCGAGTCATTATGGCACACCATGACCAGTGGCATCCCCCAAGGCTCTGTCCTTGGACCAGTTCTCTTCAATGTCTTTATCAACGATGTGGACATTGGTGTCAGAAGCGTACTGGCTATGTTTGTGGATGACACTAAACTTTGGGGCATAGCATCCACACCTGAGGACAGGCTAGTGATCCAGGCTGACTTGGATAAACTTCATAAGTGGGCGGACACAAACCTGATGACATTCAATACTGATAAATGCAAGGTACTCCACCTCGGGGGAAAAAAACCCTGCAGCATACTTATAGGCTCAGCAGTGCTACGCTTGCTAGCACCACTGCTGAAAGAGACTTGGGAGTCATGATTGACCACAAGATGAACATGAGTCACCAATGCAATGTCGCAGCTGGTAAAGCAAACAGAACCCTGGCTTGCATCTACAGATGCTTCTCAAGTAAAACTCAGGATGTCATCCTCCCACTGTACTCGGCCTTGGTGAGGCTGCAGCTGGAGCACTGCATCCAGTTCTGGGCTCCGCAATTCAAGAAGGATGTCGAGAAGCTTGAGAGCAGAGGAGAGCCACGTGCATGATCAGAGGGCAGGAGAATAGGCCCTATGAAGAGAGGCTGAGAGCCACGGGACTCTTCAGTCTAGAAAAGCGCAGACTCAGGGAGGACCTGATGGCTACCTGTAAGTACACAAAGGGTATTCATCAGGATCTGGGAGAATGTCTGTTCACCAGAGCACCTCAAGGAAAAACAAGGACCAATGGTCATAAACTCCTACAAGACCGTTTTAGGCTGGACATAAGAAAAAAATATCTTTACTGTCTGAGCCCCCAAGACCTGGAATAGACTCCCTCCAGAGGTGGTGCAGGCACCTACTCTGGACTTATTCAAGAAATGCTTGGATGCTTATCTTGCTGGGGTCCTTTGACCCTAGCTAACTTCCTGCCCCTGAGGCAGGGAGCTGGACTTGATGATCTTCGAGGTCCCTTCCAGCCCTAACATCTATGATATCTATGAAAATGTAGAATCTAAAGAGACAGTCCCAGCACATGAAAAGTGGAGGAGCTAGAAATAGCAAATGTAGCACTTATACCAACTTATTTTAATCAATTATAACACTTACCTAATACTTGTACTCAATCTTGGAATTCATTACGGCCTTAATTAACTTAACAGTTGACTTTTTGATAATTAAGTTAGGACCTGATTTAAAGACATGCATAACGAAAGCCATTTGTAGCCATTTTATTGATCCTAGAAATCTGGAAACAGAACTGTATACTGTCAAGCCCCATCCACTGTCACCTTATCTTTTAAAAAATATGCAAAAATTGCTCTTTTAGATTTTCTATTTATAATACAAAGAACATATATAAATAAATTTATTTTTTGGTTAATTCTTTGGTGTTTGATATCAAATTTTAATTTGGTTGTCAAATTGAACAGTTCATATTACAAAGAGTTACGCTGTTTTTGAAGAAAGGCAAAATCTGAGAGTGGAATTTTAATATCTAGCTATGTCTGGGCATGTCTACACATGTACATTTACTGAGCAGTAACCAAAATTACTGCGCAGTACAGGTCCACATCTACATGTGCATGCCCATACTGTACAGGAACATGGTGACTTATGCCGACCTAAGTATAAATTAGATTCCTGCAAATTTATACCCAATTAGTTACTGCACAGTAACATACATATAGATGCCTTACTGCACAGTAACACTGTGTGTGTGGGCTGACTTGGGACTAACTTTAGTCCCAAATCAGCCCACACACAGCTGTCAGTCCACACACATCAATGCTGTGTGTGGACTGACTTGGGACTGACTTGGGACTAACTTTAGTCCCAAGTCAGTCCACACACAGCATTGATGAGCTTTAACGCCTGCACATGTAGACACTGGGCTATTCACACTTACTTCACAGTACATTTAAGCTAGCATGAATGCACATGTATACACAACCTCTGTTTATAAAGCATGGGAACATAATTAAATTATTTTAAAAGCTACATTATATGATTAGTGTCTATTTTGTTAACTTATCTCTTCCCATTCGCTCATTTCAATAATTCTGATGTCCTGAAGCTTTTGGACTGTAGCAGTTACCCCCTGAAATAGTGCCAGATCATTGGAATCTTTTTGCTGGAGAATTACATCAGCACTGTTTAATTTTAAAAAGCCACATCACTCCTTAGTATGGAAAAATTCTTAAGCTAAGTAAGTCCATCTTAAGGCATGGCCAAAAAATCCATTTTCCCTTTGAATAAAAGTTGGGCAAGTCCTGAAAAACAAATATTCACAAATATTTTAGTAAGTTTTTAAATACATTCATAGTATTATGAGAAGCTCCTCCCCCAGCCTTTTTATACAGTCAAATACACCCAAGTTTTCATTTTATTTGGCAAGTGGTCATTAAGTAATGCAGTACATAAGCCATATTAGGGAGTCTAAAGGACTAACTAAAATGTAGAGAACTCTGATGCCAGGCCACTGATCTATGTGCCATGCTATGTTTTTATATTTCATCTTATAGGAAATCAACTCTTTTCCTTTGTCAGATAATCCCTTGCTGTAAGTTAGGGGGGAAAGGCAGTAGCTTTGTCTTTGCTGGAAGAAAGATATTATTTTCTCATTTGAGCACTCTTATTTGAAAGTTTAAAGTTATATTTTCATTTAACAGTTGTACTATTATATCATTCAATGGTCTTAATTGCAATTTTAAAGCTTTTCAGAATATACACCTTATTTATTTTAAAAGTGAAAAGTGGATTCAATTCTAGTGCAGAAAATTACATATTTTTGTGTAACAGAAGCCTGCAATCAGTTTGATTTACTTTCTTAACTTTATAGCTATTGAAGTCCTAAAGCAATAAAAAAGCAGTTTTGAGAAAAGCATTTGTGTCACAGCTGAAATTTGTGGAGTGTTATTTAAAACCTCTGCCTATAAAGGTGCTGAGCCTAAATGTCTGTGGGCACTAGAAAATACAAGGCTAGTCTCTAAAGCCTGTAGATATGCACCTCAATATCCCCAAGGATCTGGTAAGCTCTGCTGCTGCTTATTCTGGGACCATGGAGAAGGAGTCCACTCCCCACTAAGAATTCCTCAAAAAAGGCAAATACAGAACAGAATCCTAGGCATATCCTAAGCATAGAGAGCAAAGCCTCCAGAAACTCTATGGCCCATCTTGGGTCTGCTGGCTCCAATGTTAAAACAAAAAAAATTAAAGAGCAAGTTAGCTCAACTCTCTTCCTTTTACAGAAGTGAAGTCCTGTACACTTACCATAGCTTCCACAGGCAGTAATTAGTAGTAGGAGGAATTAATCAGCTAGGTACTGAGCACATCTAACACCAGCAGAGAGGCAAATTGCATGCCTGAAACTCAGACCTGAAAGGTGCTGAGCACTTCCTGCAAGTTGCTGAAAACCTCCTGTTGGCCGCATCTACATGAGACGCTGACTGCACATTTGTTACTAAACAAGTACTAACTGATTGCACAGTAACCAGAGTTACTGTGCAGTAGCATTGCTGAATGGCTTTTAGGTATTGCTGACTGTGCAGTAGCTCGTTACTACTGCGCAGTAGCATTATATGACATGCAACACTACTTACTGCACAGTAATAATGAACTACTGCGTAGTCAGTGTCTCATATAGAAACGGCCAACAGCAAGTCAGAAAGTGCTTAGCTTCCAATAAAAGTCAATGTGAGTTGAGAGTACACATCAGCTTGCAGAAATTGGTTTCAGTGGGCTCCACAGTGAGGAAAAATAAGAGTTCGACAAAAAAAATAAATAAACTCACCATTACTGGGCAACAGTTCCCAGTCAGCTCTTCCTGCGGTCAGAGATCAGTGAGGGAACAAAGTTATACATGGAACAGTGGTAGACAACTGGAGATGGAAGCTTAGAATCACTACAGTCCACCTTCCGGGGAAATGAAATGTAATATGTCAGGCTATCAACCCTTAGGCAGAACTGCATCCTGAATTCAATGAGGTTTTTGCTTAAAACATGATATAACAGTATGTCTCAGATTCATTACTCTAAAATAATATAACTTTACTCCTTTATCTTCTTCAAACAAAAGAAGTTGTTGTGGGTGCCGAGTATAGCCGGAATGGGGCCGCGATGGAGTGGAATTAGGCACAAACGCGTACTGGTTGAATTGAAAAGAACTTTACTTACAAACTGATGTACAGGGACTTGCGTCGATGCACACAGTGTAGGTACAAGCAAAATCACACCGATGTTTTCCGAGCATGCAGGGTGCGGGGTACGTCGAGACGGTCGTCGACGGGGAGTGGTTGGTGGTTGATCAGGCCTCCAATTTTGCTCCAAGGTACACGAGGAACTCATTCCCAACGTGCACGCGGAGTTCTCCGACTTGGGCGGAAACTACCCAAGCTTTTATACGGCTAGTGAGCCAATTGCTAGCCACCGGGTATGAATAATTTACAATGAGCCAATCGGTAGCATGCATCCAAACGGTGCAACTGCTAGTTTTGGAGGGAGCTGATCACTGCACCAAGGTTTTTCCCGCCATAGCGAGGCATCCCTTGCACCGAGTACTCGCATCATGCTAAGAATTCT
Source organism: Alligator sinensis (assembly GCF_000455745.1). Taxonomy (NCBI): domain Eukaryota; kingdom Metazoa; phylum Chordata; order Crocodylia; family Alligatoridae; genus Alligator; species Alligator sinensis. The sequence continues at coordinate 920,801 of NW_005841984.1, forward strand.
GCTGTGTCGAGGCACTTTTAATTACTAAGTACTGACAGTTGTAACAATGTTGAGCTTCTCCATCCCTAGGGAAGAAACAACACTTTGCATGGAATTTGGAGGGGTTGGGCAGGGGAGCGGAATAGGAGAAATGTTTCGGTCTCTTCCAGAATAAGTAGTATGGAGCTCACCAGGAACAACGCATGCCCCTGGAGCCTTGGGGGGGCGGGGGGGGAAGGGGGCGTGGCGACCACCTGCAGGTGGTGGCAGTGGTGGAGGCATGGCAGCAAGGCCTTCCCATAGGTAGCCATGGTGGTGTCAATGGCCAGGGGGAGGGTGGGGAGGCAGCAAGCACCGACCACCCGCAGGTGCCACCAGCAGTGTCAGTGGCACTTCTCTCAGGGGGTACACTGTTAATCTCAGGGGGTGCATGTACACCCACATGCACCCGCTATGTGTCGCCAATGGAGCTAACTTTTTGACTTCCACATATCCCACTGGCCTCTGCAACTGGCCATTCCATTTTACGTGGTCTGGAAACTTTTATGCCAAGGTCAAGATTAAAGGCTGCATTCTGCCAATGTCACAATTTCTATGGTTCATCATGTAATAATATATTGGATGATATTATAGTCAGCTGAAAATACACAAATGCATTCAGGAGGAAACACAGAAATAAAGTTTTTCCATGATAACCATATAGCAATCTCATGTTTTTCCATATAGCAATCTCATATTTCATCTGAAACTGGAAAACACACACACACACACACACACACTATTTTACTCTTAAACCAAGAAGGAGCTTTCTACCATCAGATAGAAGTTTTTTCAAGACAAGAACAGCTAACATACTACAATTTATTCATGTCTACTGTTAAATCAGATATCCCCGTGTGCTAACTTTATTGTATACCTTTTTAAGAATGGTATATCCTGACACCTGCTTTATAGCACTTTTAGTTGCAACCTACTTTGCAAAAAAGTAAATGTACACGGTATTAAAGAACATGAGGTCTGCTGATCAAGCAACAGTTCTCTCCTGGATTCTGTGAAATATCTTCACACCTTGATGCTTCAAACAGCATAGGTGCAATAAGATTTCACGTTATCATCACACTCTAGAGTGCCTCAGTACTATTATAAAATTGCTCAGTATTTAAAAAATAACAGCTCCTTGAAATATTTCTAGTCTCTCTCTTGAGACTGAAAGCTATCATGCCATGTACTAACATCCTAGTATACAATTTTAGATGACTAAGAACCTCAAAAAGTTATCTGATTGATATTGAAAATGAGGAACACAAGCATGCTGACTCTATCTTGCAGGGGATTATACTGGTGGGAATAAATCCCTAAATATTTTTGCAATTTATTTTAGATCCTTTTCAGTCTGCTGAATAGAAGTTTACTGAGCACAAAGGCCAACATCTTAAGTGTTCCACTCCCTAAGGCATGAGTCCCACCTTAGCCTTACATATATAGGCAGTAGAGAGGGGGCGTGTGTACAGGAGATGATGCTTCATTGCCATAGCAATGAGCTACTGAACCATAGCTCAGTGCTATGGCAACGTACCATTGCCTGGCACAAGCCGTCACACCGATGCTGGAACAAGCTAAAAACAACCGTGCGGTGGTGGGACTGCACAATAATGCTGGTTAGCCCGTGTAGACGCTCCCAGGAAAGAGGGCAAAGGCAGCCTCCTGTCCTAAATGGTTCTCTTTCTCTGCACCCACTAAATGAAATAGAAATAATTTCCTTGTCTGTAATGAAAGCTGTATCATATCCATAATAAGGATAGAATCTCTGTACCACACAAAGTGGCAATAATGGATCTTGAAAAATATCTTATCTTGATGCAGTGTTTCTGTCAGATGAAAACATCTGCTAAGACTTTGCACAGTTCTAATCTTTTAAATGCACAAGAAAACTAGTGCTATGTTAAAGTCAATCAGTTTGCTGCAACAAATCAGAAACAATGAACCTCTTTCTGTAATATCAATCTATATCTAGTTTTATTTTTATTTCTACCTTACAATATTGTTTTAAGAATAATTGAAGACCAGGAAGCAGGAGTCTTTTTGCTAAAAACAAAAATGTCCCAATGTTCATTAACTGAGAAACTGCTTCTGACAACTGGACATATATATTTTCTCTTGAGTGCCTAGCTCCTTTCTTCATTTGTGTAGGTAAAGTGTACATAAGTGTTAGAGGTTATTCTGTATTTTAGTATTTTAAAATATTAATTCTGATTTAAATATAATATATATTAAAATATAATTCTGATTGAAAGTTATTCTGGATAGATTGACCAAATCCACTTACAATAATCACTGTTTAAACAAACACATTTTTCAATAAAATATAGAAAAAATGGACTGTAGAGAAAAAAAAATAAGTGGGTGTTCATTTCTTGAGGTGTCACGGTGACTCTATGAAATAAAGGAGATTTTCAGTGACAAAAAGATGTTAAACCCTCATATCAAGTTGGCTCTCATTAGAAAGCTTTGAAAACCTCACAATAAAGCATAGATGCAAAGCTTTACAGTTAATCTAAAAGTTGGCAGAGATCCATTTGGAATATTTTTCCATTTCACCGTTTGTGCCTGCAGTAAGCACTCTGTCCCAGATGGTGAGCTCTTGACCTCTTCCAAGTCCCATAAGCCATGCTGCTTCTTTCCAGTCAGAAGAATAAGCAGTTATTGTTAAGAATAATAAATGTCACCTCTACACACACACATGCACACACACATACACACATTTGTTTTCTTGATAGGGATTCTCTTTTATTATGAAGTTGCTTGAGCCTATATCAGACTCTTCCCCTTCCTATGCTCTCCCGACACACCCTGCATGCTCTAATATCAAATATACCTTCCCACTGTAAGGTGATCTAGGACATTCAGGGATACAGCTGTAAGTAAGCTGCTCTCCAACAAGTCAATTCAATTAAATCATCCACGTCTCTCTTTTCTTTTAGAGGCAGCAGATGCTGATATGATCTGTTCACAATTCTTTTCCTAGTTATTCTGTTTTATTTAACATGATTTTGTTTCTGTGGAGAAGTATTAAAAAGTTGATTTTCCTTCCTTTCAATTTCCTGTGCTTAGTTTTTGCTCTAATATTTGAGAAAATAAAGATTCCTGCATGCATTTTTTTCCTTAAGAAAAAAAAGGGCATGAACTGGAGCCACAAATCTAAGCCACTTATAATTCAGAGAAATTTGGATTCAACTACCTAGTCTGCAAGCCTACCTCTACCTTTGTGCACTCTGTTTTGGCTGACAAATTTGAAAAAAAAAAGTTTCCAGATCTGTCTGGAAACTAAAAATGATTAAAGTTTTAAGAACAAGCCTGAATGTAAGACCTCTTTCATCCTTGACAAAAATCTAGGTAAATAAAGAGACAGATTTTCAGATTATTCTCATACCAGCTTTTCTGTTGTTCTGCCCCAAACTGATGCCAAGTACAGAGGTCATATTTTGCATGCTAGTATAATATTATCACTCTTCTAGTCCTCTGGAATATCTCTTCCTAGTCTTTCTAAAAAAGAAACATCAATGAAATACCAATTTTTTTCTGAGGTAACTATAAAAAGCACTTTATATTTATGTAAGATGCAAGAATTTCTTAGGGCGATATCTTTTATTGGGCCACCTATAAAGTTGGCATACAGTTAGACAAGGTTTTGAATGCAAGACATTCTTCCTCAGTCTTGCATTTGAAAGCCTGTCTAACTCTATCCCAACTACATAGTTGGTCCATAGAAGGCATCACCCTAAGAAATCATTGTGTCCCTCAATTTCTGGATCATTAGGGCTACAAACTCACTCTTGCACTGCCACTTAAATAATATACGCATTTTTCATCAAAGTACACAAACAGAGGGCCAGTACTCTATCCTTATCTTCCTTGATATGCTTTGAGCTACCTGTTAGATTGCTTACTATGCTCCTCCTCTTCAAAATTAGTCCTCTCCTGGCACTCCTCATGTCTCTCCTGGTGCTCCCAACAGAATATCCTTTGGTGTATTTCCTCATTCTCCCCTTTTCATAACAGTCCCACAGGGTTCCATCCTTGAAGTGATCAACTCAGGCACAGCATGGGTAACAGAACTTTTAACCTATCCTGCCCTAGAGGCTCTCCCTTCAATTTCCCTTCTTAGTCACACTAGACTAGGACTTGTTAGAGGTTTTTTCAACTTTTTTTTAATTGGAAGAGATACATACATTTTTGTGTTTAAAATAACCCCAAACAACAACAAACATAATTGATATTTTCTAACAAGAAATGTTTTCGGGTCAGGACAGCATTTCTGGATGGAAACCTATCACCAACATCCTGCATGTGACTCAGGCCCATCTTTAACGACAACTTGTCCAAGTCCTCCCACCCAGGATGTGTTTAAATCTTGCCAATTCCTTTTCCATTTCAGTTTTAAGATATCACAATATCAAACAGATCAATGTGTAAAGGCTATCAGGAACACAGTTTTGGTCTTTGATCTTGAGAGCAGCATAGTACAATTTTTGTATGTCCAAAAACTCCTCTCTGAACTACAGGCCAATGGCTTCCTCATCATTTATATGCAAAGTTACAACTGCTTGTACAGCTTTACCAGTTATCACAGTTCGGAAGACAAGGAGTGGAAGATTTGCATTTCTTTGATACTGAAACTGAATGGCCGTTTTGTAGTAAGTCTTTGTCACTGGAAATAATTTTCTAACCCTAGTGGGGGCTGAAATATTGACCAAAATGTGAATTCACAGCAGCCACCATGGATTCCAATAAGGCAGCGACACACACTACTTTCCAGATTGGCAACATGACTTTTCTGACACAGGTAGAACACTTCTACCTGAAATGTACTGTTGTTGCTCGTTGCAATGAGTTGCCTCCGGGGTGACACCTGTACCCTTCCTTTTTTACCTTGCTAACCTAGTATCTCACAGCCATTATAGAGAGGTCCAACTGACTCAATGTCAGACATTCTTATTTTATGAAAAATATATATGCTCTCCCCCACCCCCATCTTCTTTGTAGGAACCATGCATAAACATCACCAGAGCAAAGTTTTTGTCCTACTTCAAATATCTCCTATAAAGCCCTCTGTTATACTACGATACCTACTAAAAAATTAGGCCTCTGCTATCGGATCCTTAAATCATATGCTTTGTGGGACAAGTACCTTCTTTGTGTTCCATGCTTATACCACACTCACTGCAACTCGGTCCTGGTGTTTATGCACCCCATCCACACACACATCAGCTTTGATCTCCAGATCTATAAGAATCTGCCATGTGTCTTTGGACAAGGTTCCAATTTCTCTCTCATTTATTTACAAAATGAACAATGTCACTTACCTCAGTCAAATTATTGTGATCTTGCTATTAGCAAAGTAATATAATACTCTCAATTGCAACAGATATAGAGGTACTAATAGAAATGTTAAATTGTGCAATGGAAAAATCACACTGAGACACAATTCCAAAAACAAATATTTTATTTTTGCTGCCAAATGTAACATGCATGAGTGACAAAATCAGCTGCTGTTTTTCCAGATATCTTAAGTACTTTGCACCCAATATTCCATTGATTTCATTTCAGAATCAGTGAAGTGTCAGCAAAACAAAAATAGTTTCACAGGGCCAGTGAGTAAGAAATTGAAATGCAGAAACAGAACTACATCCTTAATTGCATATTTTCACACAGAGGTGAACTGCTAGAAAAGATGCTTGTGCATACGTTGAAAATGCAATTGCATACTGATATCTAGTGGTATTTTTAACTGAACTAGTATTATTTTTAAGTTAACTATCCCAATTACTTTTGTGGGGAGAAGGCTTAATGGCGTACAGTTGCTAGATTACAAATTTCAATACAGAGTAGAATAAAATGTTTAGTATTACAATATACTGAACACTACCTTAACTGGAAATTGAGGGGATAATGCAAAATAAGGGTGCTCAGCCATTCACATGGATGCTGAGCACCTTAAGAGCACAAGACTGCCACATACAGCAATTAGTTTATTCGCTTTAAAAATGTAAGTTGCTAGGTACAGACATTACACCTAATGCACTTTAAGCATACAGAAAGTAGTTGATAGTCATAACAGAACAAATGTTCACAGCACATAAAACACTTTAAAATGGCAGCTCTAACTTAACCCTGGATGGATATGTACTCGCCTAAAGCACTTCCTCTGTGAGAATGCTTTATCGAATGTCTGTGCCAGATCCCATCAAAGGTTAACTTAGAGCACCATTGCTGCCATCTCAAGCAACCTTGCACAGGGCTTCTCTAGTTTTGGAAATAACTCATTTTCTGTGCCCAACTGCTGGGGCGGGCTGTCCCCACCCCATTGGCTGTCACTGACCCAAGTTAGTGACAGCCTCTGATCCCAACCCTAAATGCAGCCTGGCTGGGGAGGGGGGCCCAGCTGGGCAGGGAGGGTGCTGCAGGGAAAGGAGTTCAGAATCTTTCTCCCAGCAGCTGCTGCTGGAGTGGCCCCTGTCCCCACCCCGCCCCGCCCCCACCCGCTACCTAGTGACTGTCAGCAGCGGCTGGGGGGGGGGGGGGGAGTCATCCCTACAAAGGCCGCTATCCACAGCTTGCTGGCTTAAAGGACAGGGGAGCCAAGCCAGCTCTGTGAAACATGGGGGATCCCTTTTCCTCCCCAGCCACAGTTCCCTGCGCAGTGAAAAGCCAGAGGAGCCCCATGCTGCGTGCTTCTGGCTGCAGCTGCCAGGTCATTTGGGTGTCTGGGGGTGGTGAATACAGCCCCCTGGCCACAAGCCCTCCCTCTCCCCCAACACACACACATCTTGCTAGCTTGGGGATTGAGGTGGGGGGGCTGGGTCCATGTGGCAGAAGCACTCTGTTCACACCCCTGCCCAAGCAACCTGGCAGCTATTGCCAGAAGATGCAGAGCTGGGCTGCTCTGACTTTTCACCCTGCCAGTAACTGCAGCCAAAGGTTGGGGGGAAGCCCCCCAGCTACAGGGGTCCTCCCAGAGCTTGCTGACTTGAAGGTAAGGGAGTCAGCCCAGGTCCATACAGTTTAGGGCTTCCTTCCCTCCGCCTTGCCTCCAGTGCAGCAAAATGTGGGGCTGGGCAGCTCTGCTGCAGCTGCTGGCTGCCTTTATCAACAGGAAGGGAGCACCCCCACTGCAAGACCTGCCGCCCATAGCTTGCTAGCTCAGATCTTTGGCGGGGACAGGCTGGATGCACATAACAGGGGGGCTCCCTTCTCCCTGGCCCCAGTTCCCAGAGCAGGGAAATACCACGCCAGACTGCCCTTCCTGCAGTTGCTGGCTTCCACTGCAAAGACGCTTGGGTGAGGGAAAGGGAGCCACCTGCTGCAAGGTGTCCTCCCACCCCCGCTCAGCTTGCTAGACATGGGGAGGGAACCCCCTGCCATGGGCATCTGGTCCACTCCCCCCAAAGACCTCAGTCCTTATGAGGAAGCTCCATTCCCCACCCCCTTCCACCCTTAGCCATTGCTGATAGTTGCCAGCTGGAAGGGAAGTGGGGCTGAGGGGAGACGGCTACTCTGGCAGTCTCCTGGGAGGTGTGCAGGAGTGCCCCCACCTGCTGACTTTGGCTAATGCAGGCAGGCACTGAGCCCCCTTCCCTCCCCCCAACCCTCCTCGCATATCTATTCAGTTGGAACACAGTCAAACTTATAGCACTTATAGTGCAATAGAGTGCTTTCTGCCAGGGACTTTTGAACATATGTACTTAGCCAGTGATACTGTTTCTAGAATGAACTGCATATGTAGGTCACTGTAAATCAAAAACACTGACTTCACACATATATTTGATTTCTGTTGTTTCAATGCAGACTGCTATATAGTGCACAGCATTTTTTACCCATTGCTTATTAATAAATCAAAACACTTCACATTCATTTTATAGCTTAATAAGTTTGGCACCAATATCTGTAAGTGTGGTCCATTGAATAGCTTTGTTCAAAGTAAGATAGTGCTTCACATTTTAAATCTGTTGTTTTATTGTATAAGTATCTACATTACTACTTTAAGCAAGAAAGGGTTAGGCTTTAAATTAGATCATTAATTATTGGACAAAGTCTGGCCTTCCCCCAGAGTGCAACCAAATGAATCATCAATTCATTTTACTTAAATTTCTTCCCTTAACACTCATATCAGTGAAGCTGTTAAATTCTTTGCTTGATCACTGAATCCCAAATCTGTAAATCTCATCTTCTCAGAACGAGACTTTTCATCTGAGATCTCTTTTGCCAAACCAACTGGTTTTAAAAGCTTAGTGTGCATACTCATGGCTATATGCCCACACATTTAAGACCTGAGGTTTTCTACAGAAGTCTTGGTCATAAGGAAACTATTTGAATTTTAATATTAAAATTACATAGGAAAAATAAAAGGAATCTTTACAATGTTAACAAATTTGTCATTATAGTTTTAATATACAGATGCAAAACTAAGATTTATCTTTGTGTTAGGGTTGTCAGTAGCAGCTTGTACATTCCCAAGACTATAAAATAAATACTGCACAACAAACCAAAGAATCTAGACTTCAAATTTCAGCATATTTCATATTGTTTGATCCACTTTGCAGCTATACATTACAGCTGATTGTAATGGGGGGGTTTGCTAGCATTTGTTTAGGTAAAACTCTTTTGATTTAATGTTCAGACATTATGAAATTCACCCAGTTCAATAGTACAAAAATGTTTTCATTAAATTGGACTTATGTTCTACATATACATTTCCCTAATTTTCAATATGGAATCAATTTCATAGAAAAAAAAATATAAAAAGGACCCAAAGGCACCCAAATTAAACTTGTTGTCTAAATTTGAAATAAATCTGCCAAATTCTGGATTATATAAGTAGATATCCATATATGTCCATAAAATAGATAGCCATATACATTGAGCGGAAGGCAGAAGAATAGAGAGCACATAATAGTGAAGCAGAGCCATGTGGTAGTTTTGAACAGGTGAAGTCTCAGACTTATAACTTACACTTCCTCCCCCCTCTCAGACACTAGTGAATAGCAAGAACTACTGCTGGTTATTGAGCTGTTCTACTTGGGAAATCATCTCTCAAATCTAATTTTATTCATTTGACAGCTCTCATGGCATTTGGCCACAATGACTAAATGAAAATCTACTTCAAATATTTTTTCCAAGTTCATACTAGAAATAAGAAAAATAAAAACCCTACATTCCAATGGACATAATCCCAATGAGATTTAGTCTATTACATGATTGACTATTATTGGAAATATTGCTTTATTTCTTAGGTGGTGAATAGCAACACCATACTCTTTTATGACTTTTTATGACCAAGTAACTAAATCCGTGGATGATGGTGTCGCTGTGGACGTAGTCTTTCTAGACTTTCTAGACTGTCACGACCTCTGACACTGTCTCACCCCATTCTCATCAATAAATTAGGCGACTGTGGCATTGATGCCTACACAGTTGGATGGGTAAAAATTTGACTGATGGGGCACACCCAGAGAGTAGTAGCGGACAGGTCATACTCAGCCTGGCATGATGTGAGCAGTGGGGTCCCCCAGGGCTCGGTCCTCATGCCTGCATTGTTTAACATCTTCATCAGCGACTTGGACGAGGGGGTTGAAAGAACGTTGTCCAAGTTTGCTGATGACACTAAGATGTGGGGTGAGGTGGACACACTTGAAGGGAGAGAGAGGCTGCAACTAGATTTAGACAGACTACAAAAGTGGGCAGATGAGAATAGGCTGGAGTTCAAAGTAGACAAATGCAGGGTGCTGCACCTTGGGAGAAGGAATCCACAGCATACATACAGGCTGGGGAGTTCCCTTCTTGAAAGCACAGAGGTAGAAAGGGATCTTGCAGTCATTATTGACTCCAAGATGAACAGGAGCCACCAATGTCAGACTGCAGCCATCAAGGCCAGCCATACCTTGTCATGCATCCAAAGATGCATCTTAATCCGGTCCTGAGAGGTGATACTCCCCCTCTATGCAACATTGGTCAGGCTGCAATTGGAATACTGCGTCCAGTACTGGACACTGTACTTTAAAAAGGATGTGACCAGCCTGGAGAGAGATCAGAGGAGGGCCACCCGTTTGGTAAGAGGGCAGTAGGACAGGCCCTATGAGGAGAGACTGAGGGACCTGAACCTATTCAGCCTCAGCAAGAGGAGGCTGAGGAAAGACCTGGTGGCTACCTACAAACTAATCAGGGGAGATCATCAGCAAATAGGAAGAGCCCTATTCTCCCCAGCACCACCTGGGGTGACAAGGAACAATGGTAATAAGCTGATGGTTTAGGTAATAGGTTTAGGTTAGAGATCAGAAGGCAATATTTTACAGTTAGGGTGGCCAGAATCTGGAACCAACTTCCTAGGGAAGTGGTCCTTGCCCTTACCTTGGGTAAATTAAAAAAGAGGTTAGATGATCACCTGTCTGGGGTCTTGTGTATCCAGCATTCATTCCTGCCTGTGGCAGGGGGGGGGGGGAGGTGGTATGTTCAGGGCAGGGGGTCAGGCTAGATGATCTGATCAGGTCCCTCCTGACCCTAGCTACTATGAAACTATGAAACTCTATGCAGTCCTTTACAAACATTTTTTTTTGCTCAAATCAAGATTTAAGAGCCAGTTCTAGACCAGGCTGTAGGGGTATCTATGTAGAAATTCACTTAGAAAGTAGATGTCTGGATCCAGGCATTCCAAATAGAAAGAGTTAAGGCATCTAAACTTCCTATAATTAATATAGATAAGTGTTTCTGAAAAATGAATCAGAGCACCTTGAGGCTGATCAGGGTTACACACAGAATTAGTCAATATGAAACACTAGGCACAGGGATGAGCTTCTCCTTGGAGGATAGGAAATTGACTTAGACTGCACATTGGATCCCTCCACTGACTTGACAGCCAAGGCACCAGTAGCTAATTGATATAAATAATTGTGCCTAACATTTGCATAAAATAGTCTAGTGGCTATTGCACTCACCTAAATAATTGGAGACCTGAGTTACAGGCCCTTCTTGGCCTAAAGATGTTCAAATGCAACCTCTCATTTCCCAAGAGAAGTCTCTTAATCAGTATGCTATAGAATAGCCTGATTGGAGCATTCTCCACCTTCCCAATGGAAATCGAGCTACCAAGAATACAAGATAATGTTTTCTCAGAGCAAGCAAAAGGGAGCATGACTCTATAGAGTCTAGTGATAAGAGAATTCACCCCTGAAGAGAGAATGCATGATTGCTTTTGCAAAATTCTAGATATAAATATAAAACATATAAAGCTGTGCACATGAAGGGGTTAATTAAAAAGAAACAACAAAAAACCCAAATTATTTTTAACATCAAGCCATCCTTTTGATTATTACGCTGAAGCATTTTGTGCTTTTTGGTTGTAAAATGAAAACTTAAAAATTACAGGAGTCAAAGTATAACCAGGAAGCCATTTTAAAAAGGTAGAAAATATAGTGGTCCAGAAGAAAGTAAGTAGTGACTTATTATAAAATGTCATTATGTAAAAAACAACTTCAAACCATACTAAGCTTGACACAGCAAGGTCTTTTATATACACGTCCTACTCTAATTGTACCATGATTGCAGCTGATTCTAGTACTTGTCCATTAGGCCATACAATACCGATAATTTTCAAAACTATTTGAAAGCTTTCAACTCATTTAGAAAAAAAAGGTTGTATTGAGAGATCTTTAGAGATAAGGAATAAAGAACTCCGAGGGGAGGAGGGGGTGGAATAGGACTTTGCCAGCAAGGCAAGGAAGGACCAAAGGTCAGACAAATGGAGAAGCGTGACAATTCCCGTTATAGCTCTATAATTCTCCAGAAAGCTAATTATGAGCCAAATAATTCTGATAAATAACTAATTCTATACATTAATTATAAGCATATCAATGACAAACACAATCACTTCCCAGGAACAAGCCAATGATGCCAGAGACTTTTCGGTGAATCATTTCCATGTCCTATCAAAAGTGGGATTCTCCCTCTTAGCAACCATCCTCCTCTTTATAGTATTAATATTTCAGGATAAGCACCATAAGCCACTTCCATTTTCATATTATACCAGGAAAGAAGTAATCAGTGCAAAAAGAAATATGGGAAATCTGTGGAAAAATCACTTACTGACCTCTCCTTGATATATGCATTTAAAGATTTGTTTCTATTGCTGTTCTATACACACACACATACACACATGCATATATATACACACATATACATACATATATACATACATGCATACATATTTTATACACACACACATATAAGAGCTGCCTTTAGGCTCTTTCAGGAATATGAAATGGAATACTCCAGAAAAGGCCTTCTCAGCTCCCTGTTCCCCTTTTCAGTGCTCCCCACATATGTACTACCTTATATGCCCAAATAATGTCATTAGTTAGCCCAGAAGAAGGATTGGGATGTGGATTCTACTGTTCCCTCTACATGACCAGACCTAAGGTTCTACAGTACATGACTACACAGGATAACAAAAAGGTGCCATTACTCCTCTGTCCAGTCGCATGTAACCAGGGTGCAATTAGTACGTTCTTATAAAGTGCCTTTTCAAAGTACAACATCAGTTTCAGCAGATACAGACTACAAATACAGACTAGTGGATGACAAGATAAAGTAAAGTAATGTTTATATTCTTTTGCAAGGTAAGTTCTTCCTACAACTTTCCCTCAGAGAACAAATGTCTCTAGCAATATTAGAGCTAAAATATTAATAAAAAAATGGAAACAAAATTATATTCGTTCTGAATATAATCTTTTCTGTGGAAATATTGTTCTATATTCCTTCACCAAAAATGTTTTTAAAATCATTCTTACTGTTACAAACACATATGCCATGCTGTAAACACATTGTGTTTACAACATGCCCATTTGCAATAGGCATTTTAAAACTTACAACTCTTCAGTTTAGAACCAAAACAAAGAGAATCTCATGAACACACAAAAAACATTAGACCATTAAACTGAATTAACTAAAAATTTACTTGAAACAGTGATTTCAAAGTGCTGAATTAGAAAGTCACCCAAGCTTATCTATGTGTAAGATTTCTGAGATGGGAGTAACCTTGGTATTTGACCTTGGTACAACTATTGCCCAGTGTTGTTTGTGGAAATGCCTCATACCGTGTTTCATTTTAATCATGGAAAAATGGATTTTGGGTTTTTTTTTTAATTTGAAAATTGGGGATTTTTTTTAATCAGAGAAAACCTATGTCATCAGACTATATACCTATTCCAGACCACTGAAAAAAAATAACTACCCCTCTCCCCCAGAAATGCCTATTCCGTTAAAGTGAAAAACAGCAAATTATGTATGAAGCAACAAACCTAAACAGAAGGCTAGGGAGCACAGCCAAGAAAAACATGTTGATCAATATTCATCCAAAAAAAGGTGTGGATGATGGTCAACTGAAAATATTTAAACTTTATACTATATTTGTGGTTATGCCTGAAAAAGTTATATTTTATGTTTTCAAAATTCTGTTAATTTTGAAAACATAAATTCAATTTTGTGAATTTTCAAAACGTGTTTTAAAATAGCTAATTTAAAGGAAAAAAATGAAATCTATATATAAAATAAATAAAAAGATCCACACACAAAAATGAAACAATACACACACTGCTTAAACAGGGATCCCTTCTTCCTCTCTCCCACAGCATGGACTGTAGCCAGCATGTGGTGATGCTGAGAGGTGTCTGTGTAAGGCAGGTATGACAGTGTTCGCTTAGGGCTTTTTGAAGCTAATCAACAGGTCAGCTGGTAATGTCCTTCCATTCCTTCCTTTGGAAAAAAGCTGTTTAAGAAGATCTTGAACTAATGAGCAAGGCTTTGTTTTCTGATGGTGTGCTAAATGCTGATAACACAGCTAATAAATGCTCTGTTATCAAGAGCATCCTACTGGGGCCTGGCTACCCCCTCTCAGCTCACAACTCACAACTGGAAGGGAAGGGAGGGCTGCTCTAGCACCCCCTGGCTTCTAGCCTCAGCCACTGCAGGCATGTGCATTTTTCAGTCCAAACCAGTCTTTGTGGTTACAAACTGGTTTAGTCTAGCCAGGTTAGACTAACCTCCAAAGATTGAATCAATTCAGGTTCAGGCTTTCTGAATGCCTGTCCCTAGCTGATGAGTACAACAACTGCGAAAACACCCAGACAGCATCTATCTTAAAGAAGCAGTCTGCCAGATAGAAACTGGCTAAAGTCAAAGGTTAAGGGCAGACTGGGGTTATGAGGAACAAGGTAGGCTCCTCCTTCCAAATTTGCTAAAAGCATGAGTTAGTTGGTTTAAGGAACTGGTTTCAACAAGCTAAACCTGTGAGTCAGAATAAATAGGAGACTGCCCTAATCTGGCCCAGAATCAAAATATCTGTTAGGATGGGTTTAGAGTCAGTGACACTGTAGTACAAATACATTAAATTTTAGACATAAGGCTTAAAATTAGACATGATGCTTTATTTTTGCAATATGCTTCTGTATTCAACATGGCTTGCTAACAGCTTCTGCATATAGGTTAAAGACAGCTTTACACATAGAGATTCACAATCGCACCTGTTCAATGACCTAGAAATACACGAAGATAAGGGGTTACTAAAGGGCATTGAGTTTACCACAGCTTCCCCAACAAGCATGCGCCTTCATCTATCCCATAATAAGTTGAGTCTAACTTAAAAGGTCCTAACATCCTGTGGAAACTTAGACGTAACACTAAAATTGTGAAACTGCCAATAGTTGTAAGACACGCTACAGTTCTTTGTTTAGGTAAGCTATAAAAGACCCTCAGACAAAGACTGGGGGTCGACACTGCTTTGGGTTACTCAACCCCTTTGTCGACCGATTGCGCAATCAATAAACTTGTAATGGCCTCAGCCTGAGTGTGACTCCCTCCTTGAGGTATTTGGGAAAGGCCTCCAGGGGCACGAAACTAGCAATTTGTGCAACAACACTGAAGGGCATAGGAAGAGCAGCACATCAATCACAACTACTAGGTACTGGATGACTGCATACATGGGATATGCAAGGACCTGATACACTACCTTGTTTTTTACACAATCACCCAACCTACTGCAAAACAACTGCCCAAACTATTTATGAATGATACAAAATCAAAGTGCTAGGTCAGATATGATTTAAGGTGAAAATCTTGCTCCATGGATGAAGCAGAATAGGGGAAATAGGGTATGTATGCATGTGGCAGAAGACGTACAAGTGAAAACGAAGAATATTTACGAGAATACATGCACCTAGAGCCCATGCTAAGGTTAAACAGACCCTGATGGAAGAAGTAAAGAGGTTAAACAGGGAAGATGAAAGGCATTATGAAAAACAGTTCCCATTTGTCCTGAAAGAAAACTTATAACCAGTTTCATTTTTGTATAATGACGTTTGGATCAGAACATGAGCCGTAAGAGAGACAGCCAAAGAAATAACAGTTCAATGTGTCACTTTGAAAGGACATAGAAAGCTGAGCTGGAAGAGAACTATCAGGTCATCTTGCCAATTCTCCCAAAGAAAGATGTTTTTCCCCCTCTACACTATATTATTCCAAGCTTTCTCACCCTTATATTACTCAAATGCTGGATGCTCCATCATCTTTCAGATACTATTTCTTCATTGTCTTAAATTAATCAGGAGGCTTTACCAGGTATTTCATCTTCCTTTGCTGTAGATCTTCCTACTACATCCAATAAAATCCTAGCTGAGCAACTTTGAACAATCCTTCATACAAGAAAGTATTTTGTGATTCAATGAAAGCTAAAAATGGTTAAAAATATACTACTACGAAAGACAGAAAAGGGCAAGAAAATTAAAACAGTCTCAGAACTATTGCTCATGCCTGGAAGGTGCAATGCCTATAAACAAATTATCTGATTAAGATTAAGTAGAATGATCTCTGGAAGTGTGACAGGGAGAAATCAGACAGAGCCTGAATTAAAGAGACTGGAGGTATATAAAGATATCCAACAGTGACTGAAACTGTCAAAGATGAAAAGAGACAGGCAGACAAATAAAAGTGTTTAAAAATACCTTTTAGTGTCAATTTGTGAACATATAAACTTGGTTTAAAACCTATAGTTCAAAGTAATCCCTATATTGTCTGCAGAGGTATGCAAGCACCTCAGGAATCACAGGACAAAAATGACTGTTATTTCCTCATTGGTGCAATAATTCTCTATAATTATAGAGGGCTGAAACTTCTACTTGGCAATGAAGGGAGTGGGAAAAAGCAGTTTTGTAGTGATTTTATCAGTCTCCTGACAGAGATATATGACAAAACATATTTACTGATGCTATAACCCAGCGAAGGATTAAAATGATCAATAGCTTCAGACTTGAACTCTCTCAAAACAAGCAACAGTTGGGTGATCAGTTTTTAACTTGCACACAAAGACCTGATCTGTCACTTTACAATCCAGCCTCAATAATACATAGCCCACAGGCGTCCTGGCTAGAGCAGGGCAAAAATGTAGATCAGTAATAATGCTGGAAAGGAAATACTAATTTTCAAACAATATTCCTGTTCCACATCCAGAAAGACTGAGGGACTTAGGTCTCTTCAGCCTAAAAAAGAGAAGGCTAAGAGGGGACTTGGTATCAGTTCACTGCTATATCAGGGGAATACACCAAGGGCTTGGCAAATAACTTCACCAGAGCACCGTTGGGGTAAACCAGGAGTAATGGCCACAAACTCCTGGAAGACAGTTTCAGGCTTAACACTGGGAAAAACTTCTTCACAGTTAGGGTGTCCAGACTGTGGAATAAACTCCCTCCAGTTGTGGTGCAGTCATCTACCCTGGAAATCTTCAAAAGGAGACTGGATGGTCACCTCACTGGGGTCACCTGAACCCAGCTGTCTTTCCTGCCTCGTGCAGGTGGGCTGAACCTGATGATCTTGCAAGGTCCCTTCCAGCCCCTAACAATCTATGAATCTATGAAAATCAAACACCTTTAAAATATGTTCTTTTCTGAACCCAGCCCCATGCCTTCAAAAAAGGGGGAAAAAAGCAGGAGTGGGGGGGAAGGAGTAGGAGAAAACCAATATTTTTGGTGGTCACCTGGACTATAGGAAAACCAGGTGATTCAGGCCAGACTTGAACCTGGGATTCCCATATCCTATAAAAGTGTCCTGAACCCACAGGCTAATCATTATTCTGTGGAGGAGTTCTCTCTGATGTGGAGCTAAAAATATTTTCCAATTACTTTTAATGAAAGTGGCATGCTTTTATTCTTCTTATTTCAGAAATGAGAAAACCATTTTGTCCAAAAATTCCTTACCAAGAGTTATGATCTGGTCTCCACTTCCCCTGATGCTCTGACGTAGAATCAAAAAAGGTGCTGCACGCTGCTCATACAGATTACTTCCTCTCAGCTCATGCTCACGTTCATTCCCAGGTGCTTTGCCTAGGAAGAGCAGTGACAGCTGTTGTCCTCCTCATGCTATATGAATGGTCCTTGAACCTCTTTCAGAGAAACTAACCATGCAACTTCCTTATGCTCCTGTGCTCACCTCCATGGGTAGGTACCAATGTTCATAACTGAGCCCAACCACAAAAAGGACAGTTTTTTACTGTGCCTACTTCCTGCCTTTCCTCTGCTGCAATCAGCTGTGCACTACATTTAAAGCAGGAAAACATTATGGGCCCGTTGTACAGAAGCTTTTAAAGTTTCAGAAGCTACTTTGTGTGACCTACTTTCTGCATCACAGAAATACTATAGTTCAGAATGCACAGGCATTTCCATTCTAATCACATATTCTAAGGCATTATTTACCTATGTAATAAAAAAGCACTTCAGATTGTGTCTTGGCATACCAGGCTTTAGTCTGGAAAATACATTTTTAATAAGCAGTTTGCAGGAGGGGGAGAGCCTGTTCATTAGCTTCTAAGCTTAAAGAACAACAAAAGATGCCTCAGAAGTATAGCTGCTTTGGATGCAATTTATGGTTTCTACAACTGTTTTGAAATAAGACGTTTGAACTATCTTATGAGTTCATAGCATGATCTAATCCCATTTTCCATTATACAAAACTATTAATATCTTTAATTAGAAATGCTGGGTCAGATCTTCAGCTGGTATAATGTGGGTACAGCTCCACTGATGGCCAATATAATTATACTAAATACACCAGCTGAGGATCTGACCTATAGATATTTTGCAAGGATTATAGTTGCTTTAATCCATTTTTATATGGATTGTATATGATAATTACAGTATACAGTTTGCATGGAATACATTGTCAGCTATTGGATAATTACATGTTCTATCATTTAACAGTGCTAATGATCTGTTTATAGGCACTGAAGGCAAGTGTAATTTTCAACATTTAAATATTTTTATGGGCAAATAATATATTTCTATTATTGTAATTTTGATATGTATTACCACAACATCCAGAGCCCCTCATACCAGCACTGAGAACCTATAAAGTCAGCGCTCTGCAAAGCACAAAAATTATGAACCCTAGCCCAAGGAGTTATGGTCCCAATCTTCTCAGGCCTTTCACCTCCTAAATCAGTCCTTGCTTTCAACATTATCCAGAAGTCATCCAATCAACAGGCATGAGGTACCTAACTATGCTTTTTGCATCTAAACATGCCCATTCTTCAGACCACATACCCTATGCTAGTGGCCATAGGCAGGGGCCACATGAAGGTTACTATGGCAGCTGTATATCACTGTGCTTGGTAAATCTTCTAGGAGATGCTAACCCTGATGCAGGGTGCTGCCTGCATGGTCCCTGAGAAGGGCAGACCTTAAAAAAAATCATATCTGGTTCAAATATCTTTTTACCAGTCTTCCTCCAGTCTCAGATGTTATCAGACCTAAAGGATTTAGATTCTTATTATTTCACATTCTGCTCTCACCAATCCTAGGGCATGTTTTTAAAACAGAAAGCAATACATTTGGGTTAGAAATAGACATTCAAAAAGTCTGAGGCAAAATCAATCTAAGTTACGCAATTTTCTGTAAGTGGTGTAGTTTAGGTTGGTAGTGAACAGAACATGGATTCACCCTTTGGTAGGACAAATCTTGGACCAGGTTCCACCATTTTTAAATCAGTCTGTGTGCACCGAACTTCTGTTCTGTTATGGGTATAGACCAGTTTCTGATCACTTATACCAGTAAAAGTGTAATGTCTGTACCTAGCCTTGGTGTTGACGCTTTGCCCAAGCTCTCCAAAATGTCTATGTTCAGTCTGCCACAGTAAAAATCCAAGCCTCAAGCATCCCTCAAACAAGCCAATCATCACTCTCAGAACTACAGGAAACCCTATGATCATTTTGTAAGATTTTGGCACTACTGTTGGCTCTTGAGCTTGTGGGAGTTTGACATAGAGACATGCACTGTAAGAATATTACAGATGAGAGAGAGGAGCAAGCCTACTACTGAGTTAATGGTGATGAATATGAGATCCTTCATAGATTATATTTTTATATAAAAACTGGTTAACATTTCCTTTTTCTTTAGCAGTCTTTAAAATATTATTCCCAGTGGAACAATTAATGGGTTTGACCTAATTTGCTGTCCAAAACTAAGAAGACTTGTAGCAAGGAACAATAGCGTACCTGCTACATGCTTTCTGAAGACTACATTACCAGGAACAGGAATTTGAATACAAAGGCAGCCTGTTCAAGAACAAGGAGAAATCATTATGCTAAGTCACACTGTCAGCTATTTGTAGACAAATGGATGCTGTCCAGAGGTGAAAAAAACGTTCACCAAGACAGAAGACAACAAAAATCTAAAAGAAACATCTGTGATATTTCTGGCCTTCTGGTATTATATCTGAATAATCATGTTCTACAATTTAATCTCTTATGTTCCGTCTGCATCATGCCTCTGATTCTAGCTACAGTAGCTCGCTTTACAGAAGCTTCTAAGCACTTGATCAGAATAAATGTTCACATTGTAATAGAGAAAACATGTAGTTAAAGGAGTTTGTTGGAAATCTGGAATTATTTTATCTCAGACTCATAGACCATGGACAGAAACATTACTTTTTTGAGCAATGCTAGTGCTATCCACGGCCAGTGTAAATATGGATTCATGAAATTCCTAACAGAAACTGTTTGATATCAAGGAGCATTGTAGAGTTTAGTGTCTAATTCCAACAAACTACTGACTGTGGACTGAATGTGTTTGGGATGTTCCCCTTGAAAATGGACCATAAAACATACATGAAATATCTGTATTTGGAACAGCTAAAGCAATTGTAAAATATTAACATAAAAGTAAAATAAAACTAAATAGTCAACCTTCCCCCCCCCAACTTACCTATTTGATTATGACTTATTTTGGGGTGGAGGACTTACTCCTGCATGTTTTACATAGTCTCCATTAACAATAGTGACACCTTTCGGTGAGTTATCAATTGATCAAAAACAGGCAGTTTCAAAACAGCGCAGAACCACAGACAATGCCATATGCAAGCCCAAATGCTTTCCCAACATCTCTCTCAGCTTTACACTTAATCCAATAAAGGACATTACAAAAAACACCCTGCCTCTCATACTTTTCTTCAGGCATTTTGGAGTTTCATCAAACTGAAAATGATTCTGTTTAAAAATATTTTTAAAACATTGTTACTTACCCAAACACAGGAAAAATATATATTGGGAATATCAAACATCACACATGCAGATTCTCTTCAGGGTATTATTGCAATTCCGAAGTGGATACACGAGATAAACCACAAGCCACTATTCACTATTAACCCTATAATTTTTTTTAAGTTCCTTTAAATTTTAAGTCTGATCATTTATGATGACATATAAAACATAAAATTTTTGTCACTGGTCAGTTACTAGATTTAAAATTACTCTTACATTTCTAAAAATAGGTACAAACAGGACAAAGAAGCTTAAGCTGATTCTACAGATAAGACTGAATACATCTACTACACCATTAGATCTCCTCTTTATTGTGTCTGCTGGATGGCCAATAAATGACAGAACATATTTGCTTATGAGAAAGCTTAAAGAAAGAAGAGCAGTAGCAATAATGGTAAACTTCTTGCATTTAAAAATATCAAAAGGTATACTACCTCCTTTAAAAAAAATCTATCATCTTTCTTGCAAGCTAAGTACTATAGGTCACAACACCCTTGAAGTCTACGTTTTTTTGCATATCACATCTTTGAAAATTTAATTATTGTACCAAGATATAATCTGGCTGGCTGGTGACAATAGAAGAAACATATCCAATGTTTATATTGTGATGACTCAATACTTACTAGTTTACATCGCTATTTTTAAATATACCTCCCTGATTTACCACTATGCCTGCTGCATATGTGAAGCATAAATACTAGGACATTGCGAGTTAAGAGTGGACATCAAATCTGAAACGTTTCCCCACTTGTCACATTCCATTTAAAAACTAGAGGTTTATACTTTATACCAGTCTACTTTCCTAAGTTGTCTAACTTTGTAATAATGGTCTATAGAAAATAGACCAGCACAATGCAATGGTAGAGCAGCAAACTGAGCTCTGCAATTAACTGTATTACTACATTTCAATCTACAGCTGGAATTGACCCAAAAAGAAATCAGGAAGAGAACTGACCACTGCAGTGATGACATGACTACGTTTTCATTTGGAAAGTTAATGTTTATTGATTACGAGGTAACGTTTAATCAAACAGATTAAAAAAAAAAGTTGAAAAACAGTTTTCAAATGGTTTCTTAGATGCTGTAAGTAATTGAAATGATTGTACCCATCATAATTTTGGCAAGAGTCTATTAAAATGCTATGACAGCCAGCAAAATTAAACCAATATATCAGATCTGTCTAAAATAATTTTATTTGGTTTCATCATTTTAAGATGACTCAATATAATTAGCTTTTATTACATTTTTAAAGCAAAGGACAAGCCTTTCACTTAAGCATTATAATGTAAGTAGATAAGGGGAAATGGGGAACCTCTCTCTCCAAAACAGGTGAGAGAAAAAGTGATTAGATTAATTTAAAAATGTATGTGTGTGTGTACACACACATACATACATACACACATCCCATAAGTAAAGATGGGAATATTCTTAGATATGTATTAGTCCAACTCAGGTACAATTCCAGGGCAAACTATTTATGAAATGCTTAGACTTTGCCGGATACAGCACCTTTTGCTGACAAGACTTCAGGCACCAAATGCAGGTACAAGGACAGATTGCATAAGCCATCACGTGCTTGCTGCAACTGTACGACTCTTATTGGATTTGGAGAGCCCGCGGCGCTGAATAATTGACGAGCTAATAAAATATTCAAATTTGACTGATCCATTGGTTTAATTTTAAACCCCCAAAATATGATTCATAAAGAGAGCCGACTCCAAACCTTAATGAAATTAGCCAGATGCATGCCAAGATAGTACTTGGTCCATGGATAGCTGCTGAAAAGAAAAGAGAAACCTTTCCTGTGCCTGCCAGTGTATTAACCCAAAGGACATTTTCTCCTTTTTTTTATTTTTATTTTTTTGGCATGTGAATAGAAGAATCCTTGGATACAAACCAGTGCTGACAAGTTCAGGCAGCGCTCCGGAGCTATCAATACTTTGCATGGGAAGGTATTGGAGGAGGCTCTGTAATTAAAGGTTGCAGGTAGGGGCGGGGGAGCAGCTTTGCTTTACACTAAGCGTCCTCCTCTCCCAGGACAGACACTGCCAGGCGCTCTGGAGCAGGCAGCTGCCAGAGAAGGAAGGAAGGACGGCGAATCCGAGGCTGATGCCCGAGCCCTTGTCTGGGCTGGCGTGTCCCCCCCGTGCCGTGCAGTGTAGTGTAGTGCAGTGCTGTGCTGTGCAGTGCAGTGGGCTCGCTGCTCCCCCCGGGCCGAGGGAGCGGCAGTGCCGGAATGACCCACTCCGCGGGCGGCTGCAGCAGAGGGCGCGGGAGCAGAGGAGGGGGCGGGGGCCTTGGGCGGCCGCAATGAAGCGCAGGGGGCTCGGGGGGGCCCGCGGGGAGGACCGGCT
>NW_005841984.1:944086-944395 GCF_000455745.1 Alligator sinensis
GAATCGGTATATAAATATAGATACGGATCTACCGGGAAATGCAGAGCCGCTCCTCCTCCCCCCAGCTCTT
Source organism: Alligator sinensis (assembly GCF_000455745.1). Classification (NCBI taxonomy): domain Eukaryota; kingdom Metazoa; phylum Chordata; order Crocodylia; family Alligatoridae; genus Alligator; species Alligator sinensis. The sequence continues at coordinate 944,157 of NW_005841984.1, forward strand.
GAAGTTGCTTTCCAGCCTCCCCCTGGCTGTTCGGCACATCTCCGAGGGAGCCTGTCCTAGTTAGGAGAGGCGGCGAGGAGGGAGATGGACGGGGCTCTTCATTACCACAACCCCTGGATGTGTTTGCAAACTGCTCCGGGTTTTCAGCCCCCAAACAAAAATGAAGACGGGGGGGAGGGAGGGCAGACGGCTCTGCGGATGTTATCCCCGCCGGTCCCCGGGATTACTCTGGAGGAGCC
>NW_005841984.1:945035-948168 GCF_000455745.1 Alligator sinensis
CACGCCCTGGCACCTGCTCCTCCCTCCGCCCAACCCGGCGAGAGCCGTCCTGCCTCCCCCCCCGCCCCCCGCCCCGGCTCCGAGCGCACAGATGTGCAGCAGGGTCGGTGCCGGCGTGCAGTGGCCGCACTCTCGGTCTAGAAACCTTCTCTCCGGGCACATCCACACGCAGGCACGGGCAAACCGGGCGCAGACAGGCAGGGGGCCCCAAAAGAATGCAGGTTTCCCTCGCTTTATGCAGGTTCTGTATGTACGAATTCACACTTACGCAATGACCCTCCGAGCGCACAGATGTGCAGCAGGGTCGGTGCCGGCGTGCAGTGGCCGCACTCTCGGTCTAGAAACCTTCTCTCCGGGCACATCCACACGCAGGCACGGGCAAACCGGGCGCAGACAGGCAGGGGGCCCCAAAAGAATGCAGGTTTCCCTCGCTTTATGCAGGTTCTGTATGTACGAATTCACACTTACGCAATGACCCTTTTTATACCAAAAATTCAATATATTTAAGAGATTTCATAGACATTTGGGCTGGAAGGGACCTCGCAAGATCATTGAGTCCTGCCGCCTTCCCCAGGGGCAGGAAGTCAGCTGGGGTCAAAGGATCCCAGCAAGATAAACCTCCACATGTCTCTTAAAGGAGTCTAGAGTAGGTGCTTGCACTACCTCTCGTGGCAGTCTTTTCCAGGCCTTGAGGGCATGGACAGTAAAGAAGTTCTTCCTTATGTACAGCCTGAAACAGTCTTGTAGGAGTTTGTGACCGTTTGACCTTATCATCCCTTGGGGTGCTCTGGTGAACAGGCGTTCCCCCAGATCCTGATGCACACCCCTTATATGCACTGGCGATGTGTAGGGGGTGCACATGGGTGCACGTGCACCCCCTGAGATGGCTGTGCACCCCCTGGAAGCGCCGGCCGCAAAACCGGAACTGCCAGCAGTAGCGCACTTCCAGTTTTGCTGCTGGCTCAGCGATCAGCCTCCCCCACCCTGATCAGGGATCTGGTGCCCCAGTCGCCCATGGTTATATGCTAGGTAAATTCACTCTTATGTGATCAGTGTAGTGGAAGTGTGCAAGCAGCTTCTTTGTGCACAGCATTGTGGGAATGACACCCACAAAAATATAGTCTCCTGTGTGGATCTGTGCTACTCATTTGTTGTCTACAACACATGTTTCTGTAGTTGCCATGCCCATGATGCTAGTGCCCTGTGCTTGTGTGTGCTGTCTGCTCTTGATGAGTAACAAAACAATCTTGTAAAAGTGGTAGAAATGGGGTCTGGGGTCAGTACAGTCAAGGTGTTGGAATGTATCCCTATTCGTTACATTGTAAAGTGGGTTCCCTTTATGCAAATTCAAGTTATGGGCCATTTTCCAGGAACGCATGTACACCATAAAGCAAGGGAAATCTGTAATTTTTTTTCCTGTTGTCTGATAATTATTATCATTATCTCTGGTGAAGGGGGGCCAATACTAAAAGTTCACCCGGAGCCGCCAGGAGTCTAGGTATGGTGCTGTCTACACATCATAGTGATGCATTATGTTGCTATACAGCGCGCTATGGTGGCGTAGCGATCAAGTGGGTCTACACCTATGTCACTGTAGCAGCACACTCCTCCAGTATAGCATGCTGTGACAGTGATGCAGCAGCAAAATCTAACCGTGCGCCGCGCAGGGCACAGTAACCGCCTGTACTGCGCCATGCTACAGCATTTCCAAAAGGAAATACTAAAGCATGGCGCTGTAGCGACTTCACTTTATGGTGACGTGTAGACACACCCTCACTGTCCTTCCACCTGCACAGCTGTGACTTGCCACTACAGGCCTGGTGAGCAGAGGCAGGGCTGGAGCTGGAGCTGTGAGTTGCCACTAGAGGGCTGGTGAGCCAGGACAGGCTCTGTGGTGGAGGGATACTAGAGGACTTCAACTTGTGGGGCACATCTGTAGGCATAGGTGACATGTGAGGGGGGGCCAGAGGGGCACGTGGTCCCCCTGAATTTAGCTGTTGTCAAATCCACAAGCTTCTGCGGGCAGTCCCTGCTCACCCCCCCGCTCCCCCTCACCGCTGACATCACCGCTGGCGTCTGTGAGAAGTCCCCGCTCACACCACCTCTCCCCCCCACTCCCCACACTGCTGACACCGCTGCCAGCATCTGAGGATGGTCCCCACTCAATGACAACAACATATGCATGATCCCCACTCACTGCTCACCGCCGACTACAAATGGTGCTCCCCCAGTCTCAGGAGGCATCAGTCATTCATGTCTGTAGGCAGTGGTCGCACCTTAATGGAACAAAAGCTGGGAAGTGTAGATCAGAGATAATCCTGCTTAGGAGTGGTAGAGCTTTGAGCTGCATAACAAATGATTGAAACCACTTTAAGATATTCATGTGCAGACAATCCAGGGGTTAAGAGCTCCAGAAGATACCCAAAATTACCGCGTGGACCTGTAGCTGCCAACTCAGGAGTTTCATCCCAATTTTGCCAGGGAAATTCTTAACCCCTGTAAACTTGACTGGGAAAGGGCTCACCAAAGCGTCTCCTTTTAGAAGCTTAGCAATGGACCAGCTTTCATGTCGCACCAACTGTCAGTACCTGGTCCACACCAGGGAAACTAATGATCCTCATAGCAAACCAAATTCTGAGAACTTTTCAAGGAATCCCGGCATTACTGCCACTAACTGCCCAGGTGTTGTGCAGTCCTATGGCTTTCATGCCATTGAGCCTGCACTCTGGATCCTACAACTTAACGTTGAAGGTCTGTCAGCCACCAAGCAGAGCCTTTTAGAAGCTGAAGGCCTAGAGTCCTTATAGGTTCTTCGTAGATTGTGAGTGCGCCTAGGGAAACAAAACTTGGGCTGCTTGCTTCTCTGCTGTCTCTTCCCTTTGAGAGGTGAGGTGGGAAGGGAGAACAGACAAGGTCCAGAAGGAACACATGTCTGCCCACATGTAGGAGTTTACAGAATAAGATTGGAGGTCTGTCTTGTGCTCTGCTTTTTGCACATACTTTCACAGCATCTGAAGAAGTGAACTTGGGTTCACCAAAACTTGTGCTTTCTCTACCTACATGTTATTTAGTCTGTAAAGGTGCAGATCTACCCTGCCTTCTGAGGTCCAGTGAACAGACACGAGTCATTCCA
>NW_005841984.1:948199-953322 GCF_000455745.1 Alligator sinensis
TCAGCAGGACAAAAAAAAAAATCACAAAATTAAAATATTTTTCTCTCTCACCCCGCCGGCTTTTTATTCAGCCAGCAAACTGAAAAAAATTAATTATTTCACAACTCTATTCACTGCAGGTTCCAGGCTGGAAAAAAAGCCTGTCTTTGTTTATTCTAAGGATAGTATAGATAATGCAAGTTTTTTTTCTTTTCTGACCTTCCACTGTTTTGATGACCTGCTTCATCTCTTACTTAGGGAGACCACCTAAGTGACCCAGAAGGCCTTCTGATCTTGCACCATTCAGATTTATCTTCCAAGGAAAATAAAGATTAGGTATTTTGGAAGTTTGCAACTGTATGTCCTGGAATTTGCCTGAGGCCAACACATTTCACATAGGCCACCAGATAATGTGTTCACTTGTGCTGGATTTTGACTGCTCTCTATAAAACATTTTTAAATGTGCATTGACTTAAAAAGAGTGCCATCCGTTGATCAGCAATTCAAACAGCATGCTTATGAAATGTTTTGAACAGTTAAGTCAAAATCCAGCACAAGTTAATAGTGAAACAAGAATTTGAAAGTCAAATTTGAAGGTCAAATGCTATTCATATATCTTGGGAACTTACCTGACCCATTGCTGTGGGTTCTGAGCACTTGAAAAATAATATATAAATCAACATCAATGTTGATAGTCAAGAAGCAAAATTTTCCACCATTTTTATAGTAGGATACTGTGAGCAAACAAAATCAAAGAGGAAGTCTGGGGCAGAAGAGACCAATCAAATATGTGTATGCACTAGCATCTGTTTATCTGTGGTATCTTTTGAGAAATTTCTCTCAGTAAAAAACAAGTTAAAAAAATTCTCGCGGTAAAGAAATCTATATCTACTTTGATCAAGGAGGATATTATTTTTTCCCCATGCTGCGAACTTGGACTATTTTATTTGACTTGATCTGTCATTTCGGGTTGGTTTTATGCCTGAACAGCTTCGTTGAGTGCCACGGTTCATTTGAAGCCCATATCAAATGTTTCTGGCCCTTCTTGCAGAATTTTCAACCTTATCAAAAATGTTCAGATTTTCTTGTGTGATACTTTAGGGATCACCATATTGGTGATTAAGCACCTTTAAAGAGCTTCCCTTTAAATTATTAAAAAGCTTAAGAATACTCTGTGTCAGATACCCTGAGTGCATCTACATGTACAACTAGTATGATTCAATAAATTCCAGAGCACTTTGAGCCAGAATGAATTGCTCCTGGGTGCAGTGTCTACACGTGTGCACAGGACAGCAGCAATTTGAGTTGGGGCAGGGCAGAGCAGACCCCCAGCCGGATAGGCTGACCGGGCACAATTTATGCCCCTCATCACTGTCTACATGTGCATTTCAATACAGTAAAATAATCCACTGTAAGATAGTACTGTCCCCAACAGTACTATCCTATGGCAGAGTTAATTAGTTCACTGCGCCCCAATACCAACACGTGTAGATGGTGATGCTTTACTGCAGAGCTAATTAATTAGTCAACTCCACAGTAAGACAAACATATAGATGCACTCCCTGTGTGCGAATGGCCTTGATTACTTTCCACCGTGTTCTTTTTTTAGTGGTACTTATGGCAATAATAATCTACATAAATTCATTTGGCTGCATACAGAGGTCTATTTTATGTTTTTAAGATTACTAGAGTGCACCCATTCTGTTGGACCATCTACTTATTTTATGATTCCGAGTTAAGAAACTCCATCTTCCTTCATTTTTAATTTTAGCGTTAGGGCAAGGAACTTTCCTAGGAGCTTAAATCTTTGGAGGACCAGGAAAATTACAGAATAAACTGAGAAAGCCTACTCTCCTGAAAAATGTCCTCTAGGTCTTCTAAAATTACTGTAGCAGTTTGCTGTTCTTATATATTTTTCTAAAGAGGCCTAAAACCTCCTTTTTTCTTTGTATTCTCAATTCTGCAGCATGTGCACAGTGTCAATGTAAGCCTAGGCTGGGTGACTTCCTTTGCTTGTCAATTTCTAATTGCTTTGCCAAGAGCTAATTATGGATGTTTTAGGGGGTTTTTTCCTCACTTAGATTCAAATCACTTCCTGGTCCCTTGTCACTCAGCCTCTCAAATCTGTAAGATTGAGATAAAGCTGAAGAGTAATTCATAAACCAGATTTTCACTTCCTTTCAGTACTCTGTTTTTTAAACTATTGAGACATGAGCAATATGTTTTTAACAGAAATTTCAAAATTACACTTGATATAACATGGTTTTATAGTTTGCTTCTTTGGTTTGAGTTCACTAAAGCAAAAACAGCAACAACCACCCCATCAAGCTCTTCAGTACCAACTTTTGTCAGAAATAAAACTGCCTTCTGACTGTCTTCCTTTTTTCCGTAACACATTGCTTATAGGTATGGAGCGAAACACTGTTTACACTTTCTCCAGTTGCCCTCTGCATTTCAGAGTTTCAGGTATGATGGGTCTTTTAACTACTTCATGTTGCCACTGAAGGCATTTCCTTAGTTAGTTTTTACTTTTGGCACCATGTCCTGGTTAGTAATCACTAGAGTCAAAAATCGTGACTGATCTGTTTCATTCAATGTATGTTCAGATCAGCTTTTCTTAAAACGAACCTCTGCACAACAGAAATGCAATTTCCAAACAGCTTTAACAACACCTTCTTAAGGTACAGGTCCCCACCTACTAAAATTTGAACTTTGATGGTTTATTTTCTCCTTTGATTTCAGGGCTAGGCCTACCAATAGTTTACTTTGCTTATATCCCAGATCTGGGATATTCTCTGGTCCATAGCTTCCTCAAGGTTTTCTCAATAAATCACATTATCTCTGATAGTATCTTATGTTTGCTCATGTTTCATTTCTTCTTCACTCCCCTCTTATGCTGCCCCAACGAACCTCCACGTTAACTCCTTGTAGTTAGGTAGGAGTTAAATAATAATATCAAGTGTACCTTAGTTTCACACACAACCTTTACTATTTGCTTTGATGAGGTTTATTTTAATTTGTTACTTCTTATACTGACACACAAAGCAGCAAGGAAACATCCTGGATAGTAAGTGTTTTAATTTAATTTTAAAAATGAATTTCTCCACTGAGAAGTCTAGAAATGTGTAAATATTTGTACTTCTGACAATCCTGACATTCTGACAGTCACCCAGGATTGAGGGACTGATCCATAGTCTTTTCATAGACTTTGAAAAGCAATAGAGCAGGCTTCATGATTTTAAAACTGAATTTTTTCAAAGTACTTTCACACCTCCATTTGCAAGCCTCCAGGATAGTGAACAGGCATGATGGACAACGGACACTCCCAGTTTCTTTCTACAGAGTTCAGTCTTCAAATTGTTTACAAGGAAAATTCCCTTTTTTTTTTTTTTCCCCCAGAAATAGCCATTTTTGAAGGCAGTGTGCATGGATTAGGAGTCAGTCTGTCTTTATTCCTACATATACCTCTGATTTCTCTGTCCATATCTTCATGCTTCTGCATCTTATGTTCCTCTGCCTAAGCCCTTGGGAGAAGGAACAATCTCTCAGGTCTGTACAGTGCTTAGTGTACAACAGTTTGTACAGCACCTCTATTTCAGTTAAGATCTCTAGATGCTACTGAAATAAAACACAACAATTTCCACCCAATCTACTTTCTAATTTTAGAGCTCCTCCAGTAAACAAGAATGGAACCTGCGAGTTAGGCTGGTGACATCTTTAGAGTATTTCAGCCACTCATTTTATTTTAGAGATATGCTTATTGCTTATATCATGATCTCCCATTGTTACACTGACCAGATTCGAGCTTGTTTAGCTTGTAAAATCAGAAGAGCCCTAGGTATTCAGATGCAGGTTATATTGCTATCTTAATTATAATTAAGGTTATAAAAAGAAGCTACTGCACATGGACAGTACATTTTCTTTTCATAATATTTTCTAATAAGCAAGTACTTTGCGCATTGGGGAATTGTTCACATCATTCACATTTCACTACAAGTGAATGCGCCAGTTCAATGGATTTCAGTATATACATGTCTTAAAAACAAAAAAAGGAAGATGCATGTCCTAAGTCTGCTTATCATCATCTCTGGAACACTAAGAGAATTCTCTTTACACTGACATTGCCTCTTTAAAAGGAAATTATTCATCCTTTTGTCACAGCATGCCATGTATAGTGAGACTCAACAATCTTTGAACATGCAAAGTTTCTAGTTTAATCTGTCTTGAGTTTTTAGTTGCACAAAGTGCGAAATATTTCCATTCCCAATGCTTTATGGTTTTAAAAGATGCATGTGACACAGCATCAGAAAACAGGCAGATAAGTGTCTGTGAACACAAAAATCCCACATTAACTAAAATTCCAAAACAGTGCTTCTCTTCCTCCTGTAATGTTATCTCCTTTTTTGATGACACATAAAGAGGAGGTGGGATATTAAGGTGACAGCTTCAGTGCCGAGAAAGGCAGTTAGCTGTGTTCTTAAACAACAAAACCTGAAAAAAATAACTTGAGCGTGAGATTACAGAACAAGAAATCACCCACAGACTGTGTTGTGTTAAGTATGGTCTCAATAGAGACTGTGGATTTTTAGCCCATTACTTGGAATAGTTTTCATAATCCCATGTCCCTCAGTAGGATAACTACTTTGTTTATCCCCTTGCATCTCTTCAACCCGCTGTCCCCTCTTTCAGCAGTGTCACCTTCTTTCCTTTTCTTTTCCCTATCCTTCATCCGTAAATGACTTTATTCCCTTTTATTTAGCACCCCGGTCTCTGTACCTAACTTCTATGAGCAGAAGTTCATAGTATCTAATGAAATAAGCTGTAGCCTACAAAAAAGCTAATGCCTCTCTGAAGAAGTTAGTCTATAAAAGGGTCATCCTGCCCTGCTTTCTTCCTAATATCAGTAACATTTTGCCTCCAAAACCCACTTTCACTGTCTAAACAGAACAGGTGCATTATGAGCCTATTCTGTTATGTGACTGAATGTTTTAGTGGGTTTAAAATTAAAGCAAAATAAGTTTCCCCATCTCTAATAAAAAGAGTGAGAACACAAAGGAGAAAGATTCATAGATTCATAGATGTTAGGGTCAGAAGGGACCTCAATAGATCATCGAGTCCGACCCCCTGCATAAGCAGGAAAGAGT
>NW_005841984.1:953660-963054 GCF_000455745.1 Alligator sinensis
GCTGATGCACGATAAAGTGCCATTGGCTTTTCTGATGGCTTCGTCACACTGCCGACTCATGTTCATCTTGGAGTCCACTCGGACTCCAAGATCCCTTTCCGCTTCCGTGCCACCCAGCAGGTCATTTCCTAGGCTGTAGGCGTGCTGGACATTTTTCCTCCCTAGGTGCAGCACTTTGCATTTCTCCTTGTTGAACTGCATTCTGTTTCTTTTCTGCCCATTTGTCCAACCTGTCCAGGTCTGCTTGCAGCTGTTCCCTGCCCTCCGGCGTGTCCACTTCTCGCCATAGCTTTGTGTCATCTGCAAACTTGGACAGAGTACATTTCACTCCCTCATCCAAGTCACTGATGAAGACATTAGAGAGTATCGGTCCAAGGACCGAGCCCTGCGGGACCCCACTGCCCACACCCTTCCAGGTCGAAACCGACCCATCTACCACGACTCTCTGGGTGCGACCCTCCAGCCAATTTGCCACCCACCGGACTGTGTAGTCATCCAAGTCACAGCCTCTTAACTTGTTCACCAGTATGGGGTGGGATACCGTATGGAGATACGGAGACTCAGGTGTGGGAGTACCCATTTAATTCCAGCTGACATAATTCCTTGTCTAGTTATGATTCTAAGTAGGAAAGAAATTCAGATTTATGGCAAAGGTATAGTAGTGGCTCTGGCACAAGGATTCAATCAATTATGGCAGACAAGTACTATTGGGTAGTTACGCAGACGACACTAAGATTCGGGGTGAGGTGGGCACGCTAGAAGGGAAGGACAGATTACAGCGGGACCTGGACAGGTTACAGGGGTGGGCAAATGAAAATAGGATGGGATTCAATACTGACAAGTGCAGGGTGCTGCACTTAGGCAGTAGGAACCAGCAGCATACCTATAGGCTGGGGAACTCCCTTCTCAAAAGCATGGTGGCAGAAAGAGATCTTGGAGTCATTATCGATTCCAAGATGAACATGGGCCAACAATGCAAGGATGCGGTCAGTAGGGCTAACCGTACCTTGTCGTGCATCCACAGATGCATCTCAAGCAGGTCCAAGTAGGTGATCCTCCCCCTCTATGCAACACTGGTCAGGCTGCAGCTGAAGTACTGCGTCCAGTTCTGGGTGCCGCACTTCAGGAGGGCTGTGGACACCATTGAGAGGGTCCAAATGAGGGCCACTCACATGATCCAGGGACAGCAGGGAAAACCCTACAAGGAGAGGCTATGGGACCTTAACCTGTTCAGCCTTCACAAGAGAAGGCTGAGGGGGGACCTGGTGGCCATTTATAAACTTACTAGAGGGGACCAGCGGGGATTGGGAGAGACCTTGTTCCCCCGAGCACCTCCCAGAGTAACAACGAATAATGGCCATAAGTTGTTTGAGAGTAGGTTTAGACTAAACTTTAGAAGACACTACTTCACAGTCAGGGCAGCTAGGATCTGGAACCAACTTCCAAGGGAAGTGATGCTGGCTCCTACCTTGGGGGCCTTTAAGAGCAGGCTTGACGTTTACCTAGCTGGTGTCATTTGAGCCCAGTTTTCTCTCCAGGGCGGGGGGTCAGACTATAAGATCTACAAGGTCCCTTCCGACCCTACATCTATGAATCTATGCATATATAGTGTATATGCACCCCACTTCTGAATATTGCCCCCTAAAGAACTCCACTACTTCTTAAGTAGCAAATACCGAGTTAAACATTAATGTGTCACTGCTTTATGTGAAAAGGACATATTATAGGTTGGTTTGGGATCTTGAGGACAAAGTAGATTACTTTGAATTTTCCTTCTCATTCTACCACATGACTGATGGGAATCAGAGATGGCAATCTGGCATCTGGTGTACAGATTTTGTTCAGCCTATAAAGCTGAAGGCTGTTAGTGATGTTTGCAATCTGGCTATTTTCAAATGAATCAAAGTCTATTGACTTCAGGACTGTAGGGACTGAAGAACAGTGTATAAGGTTACATGCTGGAAGAAATTCTAGATTATGGACAAGTGAATAGCTATTGAAACCTTCCTACAGATTATGGAATCCCTCTGTAGTCTATAAAGTGACAGTCTGTCTCATTTCAGAATCTTACCCTATCCTCAGTATCATATATTCCCAACCAGATTAATCTTTACTTCTAAAAATTTACCAGCACCTGGCCCATAAGACTGAGAAAGGCAAAAAAAAAAAAAAAAAGACAAAAACAATTATGTAGAGAGTAGGCTTTCTCCTCTTTGTATATGAGCCATTTGGTTTCCTGGGATGATGGATCCACGTCTTGTATCAGTCTCACATTCTGCACTAGAAGATAAAAGAATGCCTGCAAGTATTTAAGTGTCTACTGTTTGAATCCACTGGTCTAGAGTATTAGAGAGTAAGCACACATAGACTGCATCCAGGTGAGTGCAGCCATGCAGTATGTGGTGCTGCAGACATGTCTGTGGCACCACATACTGCACATTCAGCTGTTCTCTGCACTGCAAGTTGGCAGCGCAAGGGAGTTCTTTGATCCTTGGAGATGCCAGGTTCAAAAAAACCTGTGCAAAAAAAGAAGCGGGGGTGGGGAAACTGCACATGGGGACAGCGTGTGCCACCCAAAACTAAAGCCTGGCCAGTTGGAGCCACAATTAGCCTGCCAGCCAGGCTCCAAGCAGTAGGATCACTACAGCTGCAGCCCAAAGAGGCCTCCAGGACAGGCTGCTGGGGCTAACCCAGTATTGGCCCCAGCGTCCCCTCCCCTGTCCTGGGTAACCTGGGTGTGTGGCACAGGCATTCTCCAGGAACAAGTAGCAGTGGCACAACAAACATCCATGCTTGTGTGGATGTGGCCATACAGTCTAGTGTAGGATGCAAAGAGAAGGCTTCCAAAAGGCAGATTTCAGAGGGTTTCACAGTCAGATTTAAATAGAAAGCCATTTGGCTGATTCTGTACCACAAGTGTTGTTCAGTCCTGCTCTTGTACCGTCACTGTCCTTTGTGCCATTATGGTCCTGGCTTTAACTCCTCGCCCCCTCCCATTTTGAAGAGGTGCAAAGCTGTGTTCTTCCCAGTTTCACATACTCGATACATCCTTCTTGCAAGCTGATGTTCTATGCAGAACTGAGAAACAAGCTGTCTATGTAATAGATTGTCTATGTGCAGTAGTTGCTATTTAAAACAGAGAATGTTTGATTCTGTGCCAGCTCTAGAACTTTTTCAAAGGAGGTGACACTTAAAATCATCTGCTTGTTCATTACTCCATGCATTTCCTACAGCCATTATTATACAAAGGCAGCATCAGCGAGAAGAGGCAGAAACATATATAAGTGAAGAACTTGGTACTAATATATATATAGATATATATATATCTATATATATATTAGTACCTAGTTCCCCATTTTTCTGCTGTTCCATGTATTAGTACCAAGTTTCTCCACTTATCTGAAGTTTCTTTTGCTCTATCTTTAGGGTACATTTGGCTCAGTCTTCCTTGCCTCCTGTTCTGGAGGCTACAACACATTTGATCATAGTTAAAGTTGTCCCTCTCAGGTAGTTCAAGAGAAGTAGACTTCTTAATGCATTTTAGTTCCTTCTTGGCAAGACAAAGGGACTGTAAGAGGATTCTTACTGAAAGAGAAGGCATACAAGAATTGAAACTTTCTGGGATGGCAGATCTGCCTCTTGTATCAGTCTCACATTCTGCACTAGGAGATAAAAGCAGAATGCCTGCAAGCATTTAACAGACAACAGTTTGAATCCACTGGTCTAGAGAGTATCCGGCAGTCAGCACACATGCAGGCTGGCACAGGATTCCAAGACAGCTTTTTAGAGACAGACTTTAATTCCACAGGGCCAAGTTTAACCGTGGGGTAACACCACTTATATCAGTGAAGTTGCAACTGTACCTAAAGTGAAGCAGAGTTTTAGTAGGATATTTTTTATTGATCATTGTTTAAAATAGTGTACAAAATAAGGGGTTTGAAAACAAGTTCTTGAAAAACATAGCATTTGAAGTTTTTGAATAAATATATAATTTTAGAACCTTCTAAAACTGTTTTCATCTTACCATACATACATGTCAACCACTTGAACTGTAAACCTACAATTCTCTAGATAGCAGAAGCTTTTCCTTAAGTGTTCTGTTAGGTCTATGTAACAAATAATGAGAAGAGATTTTTAAAGCATTTTATTTTGAGGGAGGAGACTCAGAAGATGATTTTTAAAATCTTTTGTCTTAGTTTCAGCACTTATATTAGTGTAGTTTTAACAGCTCATTCATGCTGTACTCCAGAATGCAGGGGAGGAACCACTAAATTACAATAAAGTATTTAATGGAGTTGTGCCATCTGCATTTCAGTCTTAAGTGCAAATAGAGCTAAAGGATCTTATGATTTAAAAACAAGGAGTATTATTAGAATCAGAAGACTTTCAAGAATGCATCTCTCATGTTGAAATATATTTCATATCAACATACAAATCATATTAATATCTGATAAGTTTTATTGGAAGGTAGTGCTTGGATCAAGCAGATAAAAACTGTCCAGGTTTCCAGATACTTAAACAGATTTCTACTCAAAGAGACAGAAAACCCAAACACAGGTATTTTCTTTTTGCTCTCTGATGAGCTGACAACCTTTCATTACAATTTGTAGACTATAACCCGTTGGATAGAAATACTGATGCACAGAATTGTGGGAGTACCATCATGCCACTATGGCAGACTGCAAGAGCTGTCTTGTCTCAGTGTGTGCTGATTTTTTGCTTTACCTTGTCCTGTTAAATTACATGTAAGATGTTTCTTTTGAGGTGGTGCCTAGAATATGTGTGCAAGAAAGAAAAATACCATTTTATAATGAGAACATACAGGTGTTGACTCAAATTTATCTCAAGAAGAGTTTCTTGGGTCCAGGTTGGAATTTTTGGCCAAAGACAGATGGATACAGATTCTCCCCAGAGTAGTTTGAATTCTGCTTGTTAGACCACTTACCTGGGAACCAGGATGCAGCAAGAAACAGAGGTTCAACTCAAATCTGGCCCTCCTACAACTATGACAAATATCTTGTCCACTAGGCTATTTGAAATATTGGGATGGATCTCTGTTATTTTCTTGAAATCTTTGAGGGGGTCTTGATTATGTCTTAATGTGGAATGGGAACATTTTTGCTATCTTAAATTTTTTGCTAGAAAGAAAAATGTCTCACTCATACTTGCATATTGAGAGTCTGGTAAGCTAACCTCTGTGCAAACATAGCAATGCAACTTCCTGATCCAAACAACTTAGTGTAAGATACAAGATATGAGGAGTGCAAGACTAGCTCTAGATTTTCCTAAAATAATAACTTTTTTTTTGCCAAAAAAATATTTTTAGTGAATTTTGGTTCCTTTTGTCATCCCCGTGGTGGGATGGGCTGGGAGTAACCATGGCAAATGTAAAGACATCTAAAAACTATTGGTGGTGAAAAAAATACATGAATGCAAACAAAAAGAAATAAGAGGGGCTAGTAGCAAAATAGGAGTGCTTTGAGCTCTTGTTAGGAACACACATTTTGGCGGTGTTTTAAAAACTAAAATAAATGAATAATGCATAAAATTAGAGGTATAAGGTTTAAATAATAAAGGCTTTAGTACTGAAGTGCAGATAATCAGTGCTTACTAGAATCAATCAATAGTTAGTAGTTAGTATTCTGGCTGGGTCCTAAGTTCTTGGTAGTCAATTTGCAGCTCATTTTCAATATTACCATTTTGCATTTCCATCCATTTAAAAAATGTAGTTCATTATTTTAAAATGGTCTCTCCTTCATATGTTTTTACTTTGTTTCCAGATTGTCCTTCTAAAATGTTATTTTCAAATGAAATTTAAGTCACTAGGACAAGCTGATTATGAATGGCTTTGTTATGAACCTAAGAACAATTCCTGTAATTCATCCTAACAACACTAATCAAATTAGTTACCAGTATCTGAAGTTTCACAAATTAGAACATAAGGTCATTTATCTTTTGGGAATTGCTTTCAATTAATCATTGTTACTGTTCTTTGTGCTGGCATTTTTGGTAGAAGTTACGATGCATCTGTTTTGTAAATTTTATGACAAAAATTATTTAGCACCATTTTCCCCACAGTCTAAATAAATAAAACAAGATGTATAGAGAGAGTTCAGTTAGCAACACTGCCTAGTGACCTACTTTTACAAGATATTCATGACTAATGGTTTGACGAAATGGTTTTCAAACATATACATTATCTTATCAGGTAGCCATCATTTTCTTTTTTGCTGTCTGACAAAGCAATTTTCCTCCCATTTGCAATTTCCTTGACAGTTCCTTCAGACTATATTGATTTAAAAAAATATATCTTGTAGGTTGTTTACAGAAAAAGCATTTGCAGCATTTCTAACCTTTCTAAACCTATAGCGTAATTTTTAAACATACTTACACTGTTGATAGGTAGAAAGAGCTGCAAGATCTTGTGAACAAAAACAGAGGGAAGGATATTTGCATAACAAGGTGTCAAAATCTCCACTCTCATTTCAAGCAAAGAACATTATTCTTTGCTTAGAAATAAAACAGCTGACAGTGATAATAGAGAACCAATGACTGAGCTCCCCTTTGGAGCATGTGCTAATTATGTAAAGTCATAAGCCTGGTTCTTCACTACCCTATGCAGATATTAATGGATGCTCAAACTGCAAAGTGTATATAAAATGCTACCATTCATTTAATGCTTACAGTACCTTTTACTGAACAAGTTGAAGGGACTACACAAATACAAATGCTTAAAAATCAGGTGTCTTGAAGTATAAGATCCTTGTCTATTCCTTTGAGAAAATTCCATGAAAAGCCTCTTGGTATATACAAGTAGCAGTTACTAGCCTAGGGAGTGATATGTTATTGTGTGAAATGATCTTTGTTCCAGGACATCAAGACTGAAATCCAAGTAGTTATGTTGTATATAGGCTAGACTCCAAGTTTTTAATTTCTTGCCTGTCAGTTTGGGCAGTCGTCATGAATCTATTCCTCATAAATTTACCATCTATTTGAATCTGGTTGACAATAACACCATTAAGAGAAAGAGAAAACCATGTTCAATTAATAAATGAATAATTTGCAGAGAAATGGCACAAAGGTAATGAATCAATAATATATGGATAGTTTCAAATGCATACTTACTGGAACTTACAACTTCGACTGTTTCCACTTTGCTACATCTCCATGGCTCATCATTCCTCAATAGTTATGTAAAAATAAATTGTTCTTTCAACTATTTAGCTTTTCTTTACAGTGATTCACAAAGATTGTATAACTGCTTACTTGTGTATTCTTAAAGGAAGCCATCATATCATCCAAGCCTAAATATAGATGCAGCAGTATTGATAGCATGACACCAAGCGCTTGCTACTATAGCTAAGGCCAACAATACTTGCAGGTTCTCAACAGCATCAAAAATCCATGGAATACTGGCTAGTAGTCTGTATAATAGTCTAACACTTTTTCATCGCAGCTGAGATACTTATAGTTTATTTGTTCTCATTGCATGGTCTTCTGATTGGCACCTCTTCCCCTCTTGAGATAGTATTGTTCATATTAATGAAACAAAAAAAAATCCAACAAACAAAAAAAGAGCCTCACAGCTGAGAAGTAATTATCAAACAGCTGATTAGACACTCTGGGGTTTCCTGCTCTCTTAAAGGTACTGCAGCTGTTCTATAATTAACTCTCTGGCATTTATTTAAAATGTTTCTCTTGTATTTTGTTCGACAGCTGCTTTTTCTGGTATGATTTGATATTTGTGCAAGTGAATTGGCATGTAGTCCATATATTCTCTCAGTTTCTTATTTATCAAGAGAGAATTCATAGGATGCTGTGTTTACATTTAGTCGGTTCTTATCATTGTGGCTATTTCATTCATGACTGAAAGCTTGTATGAGTCATGAAAGTTATACCAAAAAGCATGAACAACCCTCTACTGGGTGCTTCTACATGAGATGCTTTACCCTGGCTCCATGTAGGCACACAGCTGTAGTTGCCTGCAGTGGGGTCTGGACCACATACTGGTACTACTGGCCCTGGACACTGGCTGCTGGAGGGGGAGCCACCTGTGCTGGGGGATCACTGGCCGCTGTCACCCTTGTGCAAGCCCCCCACCTGCTGGGCTTGCTATGGTATGTGCACCCATGGGGGAATGGCCAGAGGCCTGGGTGCTGGCCATCTGTCCCTAGGCTCTGCTCCCTAGGTGCCCCCACCCCACACCCACCTACACCAGGAGGGCATGCAAATAACCACAGCACTTCACTTGTAAATAGTTTGCATGGGGAAGAGGCTGTCTTATTGCTGGTGGGTTGGGGGGTGGTGGAGGAGCTCTGTTGCTGAGGAGGGAGTGGGGAGGGTAGCCTGTTTGATGTAAGGGGAATAAAAAACTGTTGTTCTTCTGAGACATGAATGCAGTGAGCATTGTGGGCAGTGGGGTGGAGGTCCAGAGGTGGTTGTCCAGGTGGGCTATAGCAGGGAGTGCAGGAGGAGATGGTTGGCCAGCACCTCTCATACCCAGTGCTTTGGCCTCTGCTGACAGGTGTGTGGCTCACCCAGGGTCTTCTCAGGGAGGTCCCACTGCTGTTGCTGCTGCCACAGCTGGTGCTCCCACACCCAGGCATCCTCTGCTGGCTGCACCTTCACCACCCAGGCCTCATGAAACAGCTCCCCCTAGGCCTCGCAGATGTTATGCAGTATTCAGGCTGCAACAATGATGTGGGAGATGTTGTCTTCGGTGAACTTCATGTGGGTGGTGAGGGCGTGCCAAAGGTGGCTAAAGGTGCACTCCACCAAGGTGTGGGTCCAGCCTGGGAACAGGTTAAAGTGGGCCTGGTGGGGATCCAGCTGGCTGGTGTAGGGCCATATGAGCTAGGGCAGGAGTGGGTAGGCAGCGGGCCCCAATGAGGAAGGGCAGGACCACCATGGTGCCCAGCTGCAGGTCCAGCTCTCCTGGAGTGAATCATCCACTCTGCACCATGGATGGCAGGGTCATTTGCAAAATGTGGGCATCATGGGCACTGTGTGCCCAGCTGGCACTCACATTTGTGAAGGTATCATGGTGGTCAACGATTGCCTGGAGCATGATGGAGTGAAAGTCCATCTGGCTGTATTAGGGGCAGTCACAATGGGGTGGGTGGGTGACAAGGATGTGGGTCCTGTCCAGGGCCCTGATGCACTGGGGGAATCCCAGGGCATGGAACCCTGCCACCACCACCAGGGAGTCATGCACCTGCAGCAGTGTGTGCCCCATCATGTCCTGGAGAGTTGTGCACACCTCTTGGATGGTGTCCCTGGAAGTGGCCTTGCCCACCCCAAAGAGATGGCCCACATAGTGGAGGCTAGTGGGTGTGGTCAGCTTGAGCAGGACAAGGGTCAGCCAGGTGTCTGCAGGGAGAGGCGGCCACATGGC
>NW_005841984.1:963140-971542 GCF_000455745.1 Alligator sinensis
CCCCCCCGGCCACTGCTCATCATCCCAGGTCTGCTGGCCAATGCACAGCCACCAGTCCTGGCTGGCCAGGGAGGCCCAGAGGCAGAGGGGCTAGAGGCCCAGAAGAGCAAGGGAGGCCCCAGCAGCAGAGTCCAGCCACCCATTGTTGGCATCCCTGCCAGGATCCAGCCAGCAGGAGAGGGTCTGGACAGCTGCTGCACAGCAGCAGTGGTCCTGGGACAGTGCAGTGTGGCTGGGCAGGCAGTCACTGTGCGTGGGGAATCCAGTAGGACCCAGATGGCCATGGGCCAGCCAGCAGTCAGCACGGTGAGCCAGCAGGGCCAGCACAGTGGCCAGCAGCAGCCCAGGGCACTGGTCATCACTGCCAGATGCAGGGACTGCTGGAGCAGTTGTCTTGCAGGGAGGCAGCGGCAGTGACAACAGAGCTGCTGTGTGCTGCCCCTGCATTGTACACAGTGCTCCTGGCCAGGGAAGTGGCTGACCAGGGAACAGAGAGTAAGGTTGGCTTTTCAAGATGGCTGCTGGCAACTTCAGCCAGAGCTTTGAGCTGACCCTGGTGGCAGCTGGGGCCCATTTCAGAGCCACAGGGAATGGGAGCAGTTTGTTGCTAAGAGCAGCAAATCTGTTCCCGTGTTTCTGTATGTGTAGATGCCTGCCTGGAGCGTTTACTTGCACTTAGTTTACTCGCATGTAAACTGATCTTGGCAAAAATGCATGTGTAGATGTACCAACCGTGTATTTTGTTTGTGCTACAGCATTTCCCTGAGAACTTTCTGAAAGTCTTTCAGTAGGATTTAAAAGCATACTGATAAAATTTGTAGCTCTTAGCCTATAAAGTAAGACATGGGTAACTGGTGTCACCTTAGTCAGGGGAGACACATGCCCCCACAGCAACCAGTGAGCAACTGGGGACAGGGGGCAGGGGGTTGTGCCAACCAGGAAGTGGCCACAGTGCTCCCAGAAGTGGCCACAATGCTCCCGGAAGTGGCCACAGCACTTCATCCGGTGCTCCCATTCCCTAGCCAGCACTCAGAGCGGGGGCAACAGTGCTCCCGCCTGCCCCTCTTGCCCGTCTAACTGGCGAGCACGGCCTGTCAAGGGGTGCACCAGCACTCTCAGAGGGTGCATGTGCACCCCCGTGTGCCCCCTACGCATCACCACTGAAGACAGAAATGCTGGCTCCTTCGTAAACAACATCCATCTGCACATACAGAAGATGAGAACTTTTAAAGTTTCTGAAAATTATCTTAGGCCTTGCTCCTCTAAGCATCTGTTTCATTTTATGCACTGTGAATAGTTCTGCTGAGGTATGGTAAATGCCTACAGCTACTTATCTCAGATTGTTCTGATGCCCATAATACTTGGAACACAGCTGTGACTTGAACACCCTCCTGATGCAAAAAGCATGCCTAAGGCTAAATGCATAAAAGACGGTATAAGAATTCATGGGTAGGGGATCCCCCTAAATTCTCATAAATAGACTTCAGTAGAAACCTGAAGCAGGGGCTATGGGAGTGGGTCCCTCTGGACTTCTTCCCTGGTGCCCTACATTAACCAAAATGTTTCTTGATTAGGAAGCATTCAAGTAATACTAATTGGTTAGTATTTAGTCGGGTTGCCAGTCTGACTGCTTTTAGAAAAAAAGAAAAGCTCTTTTCCTTGTACAGCTTCTCCACAGAAGGCAAAATCCTTGGTACTTAGTAACCTGGCTAAGTCTTCCTTTGCTCTGTCTGAAGAAAAGTATGATTTGCTTGGTCCTCTACTGATCAAGTTTAAGCATCATAGATAGCAATATAACAGACATCCTCCAAGGGCAAATAATAAATAGTAATGACTAATTTTAAAGAATATTCTCTCTCATATGTTTTTAGATCTTCTTTTTAAAGTTGAATTTGTACCTAATGGGATAGTCCTTTCGAACTAGTTTGTGTCTGGTCCAGTGGGGTAGCAAGTGCAAGGTTGTGGATTCTGTTTTAAGCATACAAACAGCCCTGCTTAATTTTCCCTACTCCCCATATTTTGTTTCCTTTCCAGTGGTGAGATATCATGGCAATGATTGTGCTCTCAGCCAGCGGGGCTAAAGCATACTTTACTAAGGAATAGCCTAGTAAGGAATACACACACATTTTTTTTAAAAAGCCTCAATTTTACAAGAAATGAATTAACCATATAGCCTTGAATGTCTGTACTCAACATCTTCCTGAGTTTAGGTTAAAAATAATTATATTTAGGCTATTGCTAACACACTGAAATATGAATGAAGTTCATTGTTATAAGATGTGGATCTGTTATACTGTGTAGGAGACCATATTTTTTACAGAGGAAAGTTCTGACAGGTATGTGCATTTTTATATATAACCATACCCATATGATTAATATATCCCAAGCCAATGCATTCCATGTTTTTCCAGTATTACTGTCAGAGAGTAGACAACTTGGCTCCCAAACACAACTGAAAATGTATGAACAAAGCAATAAGTATCTTGTATATTTAGGGCTGTTCTATCTATGGGAAAAAAATTCAAAAAGTCTATCTTGACAAGATTACAACTGGTACCAGGTGAAACATTCTGCTTTTTTTCCCTTGAAACCTTTTTTAAACACAAATCTTAGAACAATTAATGGGCAACAATAACTTAAATAAAGAAAGTGATTAGAGATGAGTTCCTTTAGTTTATGATTTCTATGGCTGTCTTCCAAGACTAATGAATGACATACACCCTTCGTGCCCACCCCCCCCAAAAGTATTGAGCTCTAAGACAGTTGGTGCCATTAGTAATACAACTATTTCAAAGTCCAGTATTAAAACTGTATCTGAGAAAGGAGTGATGGGTCTTATACCTAGTTACTACCTCTCCTTTCAAAATGTGTTGCAGGTATTGGGGGGGGCAACTTTTGCTAATTCATTATGCTAAATCTGCAGCTTCATTGGGAGAGTATCTAGATTAGATTTTGGTAGATAATTCTTTGTTGGCTAGTCTACTTTGAGAGACTTTTATTGCTTAAGAGGAAAATTTTGAATAGTAGATAAGTAAAAAACATAACCCACTTCCATTGCTTAGGCTGAGGAACAATGAACTACCTTGACTGTGAGCATTAAACACTGACAGCTGCTATGCAATCAAGGAACAAAGGACAGAAAAAGCTTTGATGCATTACATCTTATTAATGTAGATGAGTCATGCTACTGTCTGAATTGTTATCTTTCAGACATACAGTAATTATTTCATGATAACATTTTATTTGAGCCAAACCTTATGATTTTATATTTTTCTTTTGGTCCATCCTCCAGCCTTTCCTCTGTAGGAGCTCTCCTTTATTCCTGTGGTGAAATTTTCAAAGGAATAGAACACTGTCTCGTAGGCAACCCAATATTTTCTTCCACAGAATGATGCCTGTGTTCAAAAAACCTACGCTGACAGGTTGAAAATTAAGACTGACAAACAACTCCAAAGCATGTGTGTGACTGCACAGAGTTTGGTCTTGCCTAAAGCCAGGGATGTTGAAAAGAAACTTTGAGTGGAACCTTGATCTCTCCACCCGATCCCAAAAGGTCCAAGATCAGTCACCATCACTGATTAGCTGTTTTCCAGTTTGTCCATTTTCTCTCTACTTCCACACTTCGGGGTTCACTGCCACTCAGTTGATTTTAGGTCTGCTGCAACATACTCTAAATACCATTACAGGACACTGTGGGCGCATCTACACATGATGCTATGTCGTCGTAACAACACAGTACAATGTAGCGCGTTGCTGGCGCTCACAAACCATGACACTGCAGCTACATCACCGTAGCAACGCACTCCCTCCTGGCACGTTGCTACGGTGATGTAGTGGCCAAAAATAACCATGTGCTGCTGGCATGACGCAGTACGGGCTGTTACCGTGCCATCACTTAGTACTTCCAAAAGGTAACAACAGCGCCGTAGGGGCACATGTAGACATGCCCTGTGATACGTAACAGAACTTCTATTGACATGTCCTTTAGTTGAGGCTGTAATACAGTATTTTTTTAAGTTCTAGCTTCAAATGCTCTTATGGAGCATATAAACCACTGAAACTTCTGTTGCTTGGCGACCTTTTGCACAGAAATATGTTTCAAACCATTTAGTTTCATTAGGCTCATCATGCCATCTATTTACTTCCCTCAGGCTCTCTCTTGATTGTCTAGAAATTAACTCTCCTTCAGGAGATTCAGTATTTATAGTTTATTTATCCTTTGATTTGGCTTACACCTGCCACATAAGCAAAGAGAAACATTGGCCACTTTTATGGGCAAACTGTATAATCAAAGGTGAACATCTGGAAAAAAATAAGTTAACTAAGTAAGGTTGCTTATTTATATGATTGATTAAACCCAAACAAAAAGCAGCTGAATAAAGTCAAGAGTCTAAGTTCTTTGGACCAAAGGAGCAACACTGACTATGTAGAAGACATTAAAAGATTATGGAAGCTTTTAATACTAATTAATTAATGCAACCTGGAGCCCATAGATAAGAAAAAAAATGAGAACTTTTCTTAAATGTATCTACAGGATAACTTATCTGCTCTTTACTATTCCAACTTTGAATAATTCATTTTGAATCACATACATTTCCAAACACCTGCAGTGCTCCCATTTGGATCACGATAGAATACTCTGGGCTCTAAAAAACTCAGTGCTCTCAGATAAAGAAATGTCATGTGCCTCCTACGTCAAAATCAAATGATACATTAATTCTTTGGACTAATTCAAACAAAGGGTCTGAGATAAAATCTTCTGAGTAGTGCTTTGCTGCCTGCTACTCCCATGAGTTATGGTTTTAAGATCAGGCCCACTGGATGCATGCTGAACACTGAAAGCCTATCTAGTGCCCATTTATTTTATTTCAGGTTAATACACAAACACTATTGATAGGCCACATGTGCAATTGTACTGGGCAACCAAATGCTAAGTATATTCAAGTTTTGCTCTCTTTGACAAGCCCATGATAAATCTTGAATAACTGGAACTGAATGTAAATGATATTTTACAAACTGGATTTGTAGTGAAACATGGGACAAATCCTGTTTCCTTCTCCTCTAGTGAAAAAAGCCCTGTAGTAACAGCATTGTATTGATTCAGGATTTTGGCCACTTCCTGAATAGGTAAAGGTATGGTTGGGAGGTAAGAGATATGCTGAAGGATCTGATGTTAAATAGAATCTCTTCCCTTCCCCCTCACTGATGCGCAGAGAGATTTTAGTACAATAAATACTATTTTTGTTCCAACTTTGGAATAATCTCTAGGGATCAGTTTTACACACGCTCTGCTGTCTAAGGAGAATTTTTTTCCCTGAGGAGACTTCCAGTGCTCTGATGAATTGCTTGGACTGACAGTGCATGAGAACATACACTTGTGTATGATCAGTCACACAGGACATTTCAGTCCCAATTCAACAAGAAAGTTAATAGTTCCATTAATGTCAATGGGATGTTCAGATAAATAAAGTTAGGCACTGGCATAAGTACCTTGATGAATCAGGGTGTGGAATGCCTGATGAACAGGGATCCTAGTTTCCTCTGCTTAAAAATAAAAAATTCTCTGATTTAAAACCCCCACAAATCCTCTGATTAAAACCCCCAAAATCCAAGTTTTTCCATAATTAAGATGAAATGCCACATATATAGGTATCAGTTGAACACAATTTGTTATTGGTATATTTATAATTTTAAAGGCATTTGGAAGCCTACTAGTGCCTCAATCAACTACAATAAAATAAATTATGAATACCTATACATTTTGGCATTTAATTTTGGGTTTTTTATCATGGAAAATCAGAACTCCCCCTGCCCCCTTCATTCACCAGGATGCAGGTCTAGCTGCTTTGTGGTGCTGAGCAGCCCTGATACCATGGTGCCCTGCCCATGTCATTTCCTCTCATGCTCAACCCCCAGCCCTCCTGATGCCCCTCACTCCTCACCCACAGCACTCCAGCCTTGCTGGTGCCTCTTACTCCCCACTCCCCAGCCCTGCCAGAGGGGGTCCCCAGTTGCCAGGACTAGGGGTCCAGAGACCTGAGTCTGTAGCCCCCTTCCCCCTCATGGGGGGTGGCAGCTGCTGCACCAGAGCCTGGCTTCACCTCCCCCATGGGCAGCAGTGCTGGAGTGGGGCCTGTCAAGTGAGTGGATGCATACTGCCTGCTGTGGGGTCAGGCTTCCCACCCTGCTGCCCTCCCCACCTGAGGGCCTGCGCAGCCCAGTGGGCAGGACCCAGCATGGCAGGGCAGAGTAGGGCCAGACAGAGAAGCTCGATGCCACCAGTAGGAGCTGTGCGCCACTGTGGAAAGGTGACCCCTGCCCATCTGGCAGCAGTGAGGGGCACAACTTAATTTTGGAATTAAGACATGAAGGAGATACTGAAAGGTATAAATGGCGATTACATTCTCTTAAGGAAGAAGAATGGTCTTGTGGGTAGAGATGGGAACTTCTGCTATAACATTTCCTGAGTGACTGAGAGCAAATCTCCTGACCTCAGCTCCACAGGGGTATTTTAGGTGCCCATCCACTCCTCTAGGAGCCCAAGTCCACCATCTAAGCATCACTAACATTTTCAAAGCCATTGGTCACCTGGTGCCTAACCCAGGGACCTAATTCCAGGAGATGATTTGTGGCCAGTACAGGAAGGTACTTAACCCTTTGAAATCAGGAAGGGTATGAAGTCTGTTGTTTAGGCATAAAAATTCTTTCCCCCACCCAGCCCCTCTTACTCAAAATTTTACTTGACTGTCTCAGATCACTCCATGCTCAACTGATTGGCTTCTGAAATCCATTCCAGAGGAACCTAATTCTCCCTATGCATTGTAGAGAGAACCTCACAACTGAACTTGAGCAGAACATTCCATGAGTCAGCAGGATGGACGTTGCAAGACTTAAATAGAGTAACCCATAATAATAACACTGAGGAATTGGAAATTATCCTCTTTGCACCTCAGTTTCTCATATATAAAACAGCAATAACCATATTTCCATCCTTAATATTCTAGCTGTTCTAGAAAAAAAATCATGGAAGATTAAAAGGTATTCAGTTACTACAATAATGAGGGCCATAAAAGTACCTAAGATAGGCAGTACTCTCATTAAAAATTAATAGAAATTAGGCACCAAATGCTCATCTGTGCCTTTCAAAAACTCCTCCCTAGTGATTCATAGTGAAGAGAATCCTCAAGATTTCCACATTAGCCTTAGGCTTTCCAGATATACTGGCAGTAATTCTTCTAATGTAGTCAAAGATTTTCCTAAAGTATCTTTGAACTTCACAATATTATAATGAAACAGAACCTCACGATATTTAATTATAATGAGACAGAAATTAATATTTTTTAAATTCAAATTTTCTGCATTCTGTTTAGACAATATGTTAATCTTTATTTTGAATATGTCACAGTCCACTCTTGTGCACTTCCTACTGTATCAAAGTAACTTTTGGTTGAATATCATTTTGGACATTAATCTTCTTCATCACCATGGTTTTCTTTTTATCTAGTGACCATCAACAGTCTCGCAAGAAAGCTAAGCAAGTATGGGTTAGATCAGGGCTGGACAATTATTTCAGCTAGGGGCTGCTTAATGAGTTTTGGTGAATTGTCAAGGGCTGCAAGGATACACTCCTGGTCAAACTGCTAAGCCCCACCCCGTGACAGGTGCCTTAGCGCTGGTCACCATTTTGGTACCACAAGTCCTGCCTCTAACCCCTGACCTTTACTACTGGAAGTCCTTCCCCTTGCCCCAGAAGTACTCCTTTGGGGGTGGGGGCGAGGTTGTTGCCTTGGAACTGGAAGTCCTGCCTTGTTACATGACATAAGGAGGCCCACCCACTTGACACCAAACTTTGCCCTGCTCACTGCCATGTTAGTCTGAGAGTCCCCTGCCCCTACCAAATGGTTCCTGACATCAGAAGCTCCACCCCATGACTAGGAAACACTGCCCTTCCACTTCGCCCACCCACATGGTGCATGGCTTGCACCTGGGGTCCCAGAAATTCTGCACCCTAGAGGTCATGAGGCACAGGAATGACCTATAAGGTAGCGAAGGGTTGTGAACCCTCTAACAACCTGCCTCCTCACCCTCATAAAATCTTTCAGAAGAAATCATTTTTACAAAGTATAGATAAAAAAAAATCATATACTAAAAATCAAACACTTAGTTTCATAGTTTCATAGTTTCTAGGGTCAGAAGGGACCTGGGCAGATCATCTAGTCCGACCCCCTGCCATGGCAGGAAAGAGTACTGGGGGTCAAACGACCCCAGCAAGATGGTCATCTAACCTCCTCTTAAAAACCCCCAGGGTGGGAGCCTGCACCACCTCACTTGGAAGCTGGTTCCAGACCCTAGCCGCCCTGACCGTGAAGTAGCGCCTCCTGATGTCCAACTTAAACCTTCC
Organism: Alligator sinensis; assembly: GCF_000455745.1. Classification (NCBI taxonomy): domain Eukaryota; kingdom Metazoa; phylum Chordata; order Crocodylia; family Alligatoridae; genus Alligator; species Alligator sinensis. The sequence continues at coordinate 971,542 of NW_005841984.1, forward strand.
C
>NW_005841984.1:971775-973303 GCF_000455745.1 Alligator sinensis
CACCTCCTTGGTCCTGCTTGAAATGCATCTGTGGATGCACGACAAGGTACAGTTGGCCTTCCTAGCCGCCTCCCCACACTGCCGAGCCATGTTCATCTTGGAGTCAATAATGACTCCAAGATCCTTTTCCACCTCCGTGCTGACAAGAGGGGAGTTCCCCAGCCTGTAGGTATGGTGCTGGTTGTTCCTCCCCAGGTGCATCACCTTGCACTTGTCTGTGTTGAACCCCATCCTGTTCTCCTCCGCCCATCCTTGTAACCTGTCAAGGTCCGACTGTAGCCTGTTGCTCCCTTCTATTGTGCCCACATCCCCCCACATCTTGGTGTCATCAGCAAATTTGAACAGGGTGCTTTGCACCCCCTCATCCAAATCACTGATGAAGATGTTGAACAGGGCGGGCCCCAGGAACGAGCCCTGCGGGACCCCACTGCCCACGTCCTTCCAGGCCGAGAAGGACCCATCCACTACCAGAGAAGGACCCATCCACTACCACTTACTGTAGTAAGTTATATTACTTACTGTAACATATTTTAATTTTATTTCAAAAAATATTTTTATCCTGATTTATGTGTGTTTGAGTGTTGTATATAGATGTGAGTGCATGATAGATCAAAATAAAGTCTTATTCTTATATATTGTGTGGGAAGGTATGGGGGCTTATGTGGGGGGAGTATGGTGGATGGTTGGGGAGGTGTATGTGTGCGTGTGGGGTGTGGGTATGATGTCAGGTTGGGTGTTTGTGTGGGTATGGTGGGGTGTGGGTGGGAGTGTGGGTATGGTTTGGTGTGTGGGGTAGGGTAAGCATGTGTGTGGGTATGGTGGGGCATGTGGGGTTCCTCGAGGGGCCACCTTCCATATACTCAGCTGCCTGCAGGTGGCTGCTGATTGCACTGCGTGGGTGGAATGAGTAGAAGGTGGCTGGGAGCTGGAATCCTGTGTGCTGATGTAGGAGTTACACCACTGTCCCCATGCCTGCTCTTTGTGACTTAGCTGAGTCTATCCCCTCTGCAGGTGGTGGGGGTAGGGCAGTGGGAAGAGTCAGCACTGCCTGCCTGGCTAGCGGCTCACTGCAAAGGGGTGGGAAAGCAGCTCCTGCTGGTGGGCAGCACAGGAAGCCCAACTGCTCCCTAGGAGATGGAAACGGGGCTCCCTTTCTTGGCCTCTGTCCTATGGTTGCTCAGCAGAGGTACAGCTGAGTCCACACTGGCTCCTGCTGCTGTTGCTACCACTGTGGCTCCGTCCCACCTACCTGTTTCATGAAACCATGTGTGCCAGGTTCCCCCCACCACACACACACACACTTTGCTTTGTGAGGCAACTGAGATCCCCCATGCCCCCACCCCCCATCCATGCGTTCCCCGACCCAGCCATGCATGAGTGGGACCAAAGCAAAGGGTCCCATCCTGGTGTTTCTTGCACCTCTGAGGAGCAGTTTGCTTCTGCCTTCAGTTGTGCACACAATTTTGTGGCCAGCTGGAGGGCAGTGAGCTATAGGCAGAGGCTCCCCCCCCGCAATGCTTCCTTTCCC
>NW_005841984.1:973334-975643 GCF_000455745.1 Alligator sinensis
GCCCAGAATGCTGCACCAGGAACAGGAGGAGGAGCCACTGGAGGTGGGAGAAGCAAGCAGTTTCCAAGGGTTGCAGCAGCAGCAGCCCTGTCTGGAAGCTGTGCATGCTGGCCAGGGCTGGGGCCCTCTGGCAGGTGAGGGTGGGAGCATACCCCTCTGCCCTGGGCAGGAGCATGCAGGGCTCATCTCAGGGCCAGTGCAAGTGCCACAGGGGCAGCTGGGGGCCAGGCTGGATACAATTAATTGGTGGGTGCCTGCCCACATACTGGATCCAGTCAGCTGGTGGGCTGGATCCAGCCCACAGGCCATATTTTGTCCACCCCTGTATTAGATAAATGGAATATTTGATGAAGATAAAACTGATTAGATCACTGAGATCAAAGAGTAGCTAATTGATGGCTCAATGTCTAATTGGCAGCCAATGTCAAGAGTAATGCCCCAGGAGTTGGTCCTGGGGCTGGTTTTGTTCAATATCTTCTCAATGTCCTAGAAGATGGCATAGAGTGCACCCTCAGCAAGTTTGCAGATGACCCCAAGCTGGGGGAAGTAGTAGATATGATGGAGGGTAAGGCTAGGACTCAGAGAGACGTAGACAGATTAGAGGATTGGACCAAAAGGAATCTCATGAAGTTCAATAAGGACAAGTGCAAAGCCTACTTAGGATAGAATAAGCCCATGTACCAGTACTGCCTGGGGACTGACTGGCAGGGCAGCAGCTCTTCAGCAAATGACCTGGGGGTTACAGTGGGCCATAAAGTGGATCTGCGCCAACAGTGTGCCCTCATTGTGAAGAAGGCTAACAGCATACTGGGCTGCATTAGGAGTGTTGCCAGAAGATTGAGGGAAGCAATTATTCCCGTCTATTTATTCCTGTCTACTTGGCATTGATGAGGCCACATCTGGAGTACTGTGTTCAGTTTTGGCCCTGCCCACTACAGAAAGGATATGGACAAATTGGAGAGAGTCCAGCGGAGGGCCACTAAAATGGTTAGGGAACTGGGGGACATGATTTATGAGGAGAGGCTGAGGGAACTGGGCTTATTTAGTCTGGAGAAGAGAAGACTGAGAGGGGATTTAATAACAGCCTTCCACTACCTAAAGGGTTGTTCAGAAAAGATGGAGCTATACTGTTCTCAGTGGTGTCAGATGCCAGAATAAGGAGCAATGGTCTGAAGTTGCAGCAGGGGAAGTTGAGGTTTCATATTGGGAAAGGCTTTCTCATAAGGAGGGGAGTAAAGTACTGGAACAGGTTACTTAGGTTGTGAAATCTCCACTCTTGGAGGTTTTTAAGACTGGCTAGACAAAACCTTAGCTGGGATGATATAGTTGGGGATGATCCTGATTTGAGCAGGGCTCGGACTAGATGACTTCTTAAGATTCCTTCCAATTGAAGTTTTCTATGATTCTGATTTTTGTGCGTGTGTAATCAGGTAATGAGGATGCATGTACATAAATAGCATATTTTCTTATGCATATAAATAACATGTTCACTTACTGAGGTCTTGCATTTGATAGGAAATCGTGGCCAATCAGTTGTGGGATGCACATGTAATTTATGTTGGCTAGTAAATGGCAGTGGAGATACTTTGGGTCTGTGACTGATGGGGAGTTAACATGAACCCAAGGCAATCTGCCAGACACTTTTAAGCAAGCATTGATTAGACCTTTGATCCACACACTATCTTTGGACGTTAACAGCCTCAATTACTGTTTTCTCTCAAACCATTCTTTTTTGAGGAGGATTATTTAGAAGGTTTTGTTGGAGCTGCTCCAGCTACAATTTGAATGACAAGATTTCCTTATTTCCTGTCAGTCTTGTTTCATTCTTGGATATGGAAAGAGCCTGGCTTGATGTTTATAGATGATAACCTCCCAGTAGTGGTGAACATTAGTGAAGTATGTATGTTATGCTTTAGATGTGTTTATAGTTTTTGGTACCACTGATACTTTGACTTAATCACAGAATCTGGCATGGTGGATGCAATGCATCTGGAATGAATTGGTTCCTTCCTCTCAGACCAGCCGTAATTGATATTGGTCTAGATGTGGCCATTATAATAAGTGCCACAATACCTCACTGGAATCTTTGGTGAGCTGACTGGTCAACGTTAGGGTGCTAAAACTCTTCTGACTTGACTGGTTAAGAAATTGTTATGATGCTAGTTATCTGAAATATAATTTATCTAGTGACATAATTTCTTCCCCATCGTTAACACCTACCCCTAGGATTTATATTTATCAAATTGATAAACATATTTGATATTAGGATCTTTATGTTTACTCCATATAGTCTGAGCCTGCTACTCAGC
>NW_005841984.1:975674-980415 GCF_000455745.1 Alligator sinensis
CATTAGCTTCAGTGGAAGCAAAGTGGAAATAGAGATTACAGTTTCCCGACTGCTCTGCAGACCCATTCCTGAGGTAATGTTTGTGATTAAAGATACACAGATTTATGTCTGATATTTTATAAGGCATTTAAGATCAAAGTAAATTAGTTTTTCTTATTCATTAATACTTTTCAAAGAGAGATTCTGCCCTATTCCAATGTTCATCCATAAAAATGAGAATTCAAGCCAGTATGTTGCTTGTTCATTTATCTCACAAATAGTTTTCAAAACTTGTTTAAAATCTGTACTAATGCAATATAGATGGATTTTCTTTTTTCTTAATTCTAGTCTGAACAACTTCTAGAATACCTGAGTTCCTAGAAGTTATATCCAGAGGGAAGTGGTTAGTTCTAGGGATGGCAACGCACTTCAGACCATGTTTCCTCAAAATCCATAGTTCAAACTTGAACCAAGTCAACACTGACTAACAGCACTACCTACCCTGTTTGGAAAAAAACTGATTTCACTTTAATTTCTTGACAAGACATGTCCACATTGATGAAATAAATATAATAATTTAGCACCCTCGTTTGTGATGTTAACACAGTCCAGTTATTAAGTAGTCACAGAAATTGTACTGACTCCTATAGTTGGCATATTAGATTGGTGTAACACAGTTTGCACTGCAGAGGCATATATTGTTTCTGCTTACAAGCTCTTTCTCAATAATGACAAAGTTGTGCTTTGCTTCTTCAGTTGTTTTTTACTAGCATTTACTTTAGTGCCTAGAGTTACAATTGGTATTGTGTATTTTCTGGCATAAAATCATAGAATTAAAGAATAGAAAGACTGGAAGGAACCTATAAGATCATTGAGTCTGGACCCCTGCCATGGGCAGGAGGTGATTGGGCTGAAACAAGCTCAACAAAGTGCTTGTCCAGCGTCCTCTTGAACACCTCCGGGGTGGTGACTGTGCCACCCCTGCTGGGAGTATGTTTCAGATTCTAGATACCCTTACAGAAAAGAAGTTTTTCCTTATGTCTAGCCAAATTTTTCCTCAACTAACTTGTGCCCATTGGACCTCATCCTCCCAAGGGGTGCCTTTCTGAAGAGTTGCTCCCCTAGATCTAGGTGTTTTCCCCTGACATACTTGTAGGCGGCTATTAGGTCACCTCTTAGTCTTCATAGATTCATAGATGTAGGGTCAGAAGGGACCTAAGTAGATCATCAAGTCCGACCCCCTGCCCTGGGCAGGAGAGAATACTGGGCTCATACGACCCCAGCTATGTAATTGTCAAGCTTCCTCTTAAAGACCCCCAAGGTAGGAGCCAGCACCACTTCCCTTGGAGGTTGGTTCCAGATCCTAGCTATCCTGACTGTGAAATAGTTTCTTCTCATGTCCAGCCTGAACCTACTGTCACACAACTTATGGCTGTTATTCCTTGTTACTCCGGGAGGTGCTTAGGTGAACAGGGTCTCTCCCATTCCCTGCTGGTCCCCCCTGGTAAGTTTGTAGATGGCCACCAGGTCCCCTCTTAGCCTTCTCTTGTGAAGGCTGAACAGGTTCAGGTCCTGTAACCTCTCCTCATAGGGTCTTCCCTGCTGTCCCCAGATCATGCGAGGGGCCCTCTTCTGGACCCTCTTGATGCTGTCCACATCTCTCCTGAAGTGCAGTGCCCAGAACTGGATGCAGTACTTCAACTGTGGCTTGACCAGTATTGCATATAGGGGGAGGATCACCTCCTTGGCCCTGCTTGTGATGCATCTGTGGATGCATGACAAGGTGCGGTTGGCCTTACTGACCGCGTCCTCACATTCGCAACCCATATTCATTTTGGAATCTATGATGATTCCAAGATCTCTTTCTGCCACTCAGTTACTTCTCTTACTCAGGCTGAACAAACCTAGTTCCTGGAGTCTCTCTTCATAGAGCCTATCTCCCGGCCCCTTGATCATATGGGTGGCCCTTTTCTGTACCCTTTTGAGCTTATCCACATCCTTCTTGAAGTGCGGTGCCCAGAACTGTACATGGTACTCCAGCTGTGGCCTCACCAATGCCAAATAAAGGGGGAGGAACACCTCTCTGAATCTACTGGCGATACATCTGCTGATGCAAGCCAGAGTTCTATTTGCCCTGGTGGTGACTTCATTGCACTGTTGGCTCATAGTCATCCTCTGGTGGATTGTCACCCCCAGGTCCGTTTCAGATGTTGTGTCCGCCAGTGGAACACCACCCATTGTACAGTTGTGGTGAAAGTTCTTGTGCTGAATGCCTTGAATAGACTGAACCAATATGCTTTTAATTATTAAACGAATGTTATGTTTAAATTTCCCTTTATAGTTACTTACACATTTCAAATATCTTTAAACACTTTTTTCACTAGAATTTATAACAACATTTGATTGCTGTGTGTTTAATATCTGTTTGTTTAATATTTTTCCTCTGTTGTGCATGACCTAAAATTCACTAAAATCAATTGAAAAAACTCACATTTACTGAAATGGGCATTGAATCAGGCTTTATATGCAACACAATTTTAATTTGTTAATTTTAGAATGTTATTAATATTTTATTGGTTTTGCTCTTAAGAAGGAAGGACTGCAAGTCACTTGCTTCGTGGAAAAACGATACAGAAGAATGACTCTTCTGTATAAATATGTGTGTGAAACATGTGTGTGAAACAAGGGACAGAAAAGTACAAAAACTCTTCCAAAATAATCTTTCTAATCCTTAATCCATGTGAATTTTTGTAATTTTATTTTAACTTTCATGTGTGGATAGTATTGTTGGATTTGATAATTTAGAATTCCAAAATAAGGTATTGCAAATTAATGATAGTCAATTAGTTACTCATGAATACTTAGAAGACATCTTCTAAACATTTGTATCACAATAGAAACTTTTCCACAAAAGGAAATCAGCCCAAATAACCTGGTGATATGACTCCTTAAATGAAGCAGACAGCCCTAGGGTAGAAGCCCAGCTATGGGTGACTCGCTGACAGATAAGAGCCCAGGAAGAAAAAGCAAGTGGCTAGAGCTGGTGAAGGAGCAGGAGGCAGACTGAAACGCAGAGGAGCTTGCTTTTAGGAGGGGCCAGAACTAAAACAACCCTCTCCTGCCAACTGGAAAAAGCCTGAAGATATTGCTTTGTCCATTTGTTTATATGGGTCAAGACTTATTGTGTTATGGATAGGGACCTAGTGAAATCATGGTGAAAGTGCGCTGCGCAGTGTCTCCTTTAATTTTGCTCATTTTGCTGTGCACCCCCGCCCCCTGCTGCCACTGATTGGCCAAGGAACTGCCACAGCCCCACTACTTGCTGCTGATCACCTGAGGGGCAAAAACCTCAGCATATTTAAAACCATGGTTTTGCCTTCTGGTCAACCAGCAGCAAGTGGCAGGACTGCCATGGGGGGAGGAGGTGTTCGGCAAAATAAGCAAGGTTAACAGAGCCACTGCACAGCATACTTATGCCTCAAGTTTGGTAGGTCCCTAGTTATGGACTATTGTTTAGACCAGGTAAGGGGGTTGCAAAGAAACAAAGCCTATCTACACAGGAGCCGGCACACAAACCCGCTTACATAACACTACTGCCATCTTCACGCCTATAAAATAGAAACAAGCAAACAATTATTAAAATATGCCATTTGGAAATTGTGTAAAACAGAATTTTCTCCTTCATTGGTGATTTTCTTCCTTGAAACTCAAAAAATATCATCAGTTGTAAAAATTATGTAGGATAACACCGTAGCTACAACAAACCTCAGGTTTCGGCTATGGGGCTGGTAGCTTAACGAAAGTGTGTATAAGAAAAAGCAGGGTTTAATCATGTCAAACAATATTACGAGCATTCCAAGAAAAAACTGCAGAAAAAATGTTAGATGATCATTTTAATTTAAGCAAAATATCAATGCAATAATTTTCTTTCTTTTTTCTTTTTCTTTTTTTTTGCAATAAAATTATTTTAAAAATTCCCAGTCCTCTCATCTACACTGAATTGGAGTTGGTGTATAGGATCTGATCCAACTCCCATTAATGTCAATGACAGTTGTTTTCTCAACTCCAGGAGAGGAAAGATTGCTCTAAATTGTAAATTTGTTAACACTGATAGACTGGTATAGGAGACTCTTTTTCTGTGGTGAGTGAAAAAGTCCATGATTTTTATGAAAACCCTTAAAGTAACCATTTTGTCACAAAAATCAAAGCTGAGCCCATACAAAATCCTCCTTTAATGTAATGTTTAATGTACTTTATATGATCTGTAGGGGAAATGATGGTCTGTCTAGACCCATCTAGACCCAGCACTCTTTCCTGCTTATGCAAGGGGTCGGACTCGAGGATCTATTGAGGTCCTTTCCGACCCTAACATCTATGAATCTATGAATCTGTCCTTTAATTACTGACATTATGGACTAATGAGTCCAAGTGAAGTAAATTTGGTCTTCTCTGAGAGCAGCAGTCCTCTCTGTACATTATCTGTTGAAGACCAGAGTCCAAAGTTTGTATTAATACTAGGTTTATCTTTTGAGGTTGAGATAATTAGCATTCAAAACTCACGTTTTCTGATATCATGTTAATAGAAATCATAATTAACAATGATGAAGATAACAGTTAAAAAAACTAATCATAGATCAGAATCCCATTGTGCCAGACAAATATAAAACAAAAATATCATTCCTGCCACAAAGTGCTTGCAATTTAAGTAGGACAAGATGAGGGAATATGTGAAGAGGTACTGGCTATAAACCAAATACTTCAA
>NW_005841984.1:980446-988077 GCF_000455745.1 Alligator sinensis
AGGCTGCATGGGGAGAACACCATTTCTGGAGCAGCTGTTCCTTTAAGATTGAAAAACTCAGCAAGGGACAGCATGGTGAGTGGAGAGGGAGAGAAGTGAAGTATGACTCCAAGGTCATATTTCAGAAGCCGTGGAAAACTACTGGGACGGGGAAATCCCAGGAGCCAGTCCTGTGTGTCAGAGAAGGCATGACCAGAGGAGTAAGCTGGGTGTCCCTGGAAAAATTAGTTGACACTTGGGTCACTCCAAGGAGAGGCATGTCGGCAGAAACCACGAGAAGGAAGGAGCTGCAGATGCTCATCAGGTTTAATGAAAGCTGAGTTTATTCTTTCTTTTCCTTTTAGTTTGACATTGATTGGGGCTGATTGTGCTCCAGGGATGTTTGAGGGGAGAAGGAGCCGGAGTAATGGCTACTCCCCCACCCTTACAGAAAAAAAGCGGGAGTGTCCCAAAGGATTTAGTGAGATAAGATCTCACCCCCCACAAAGGACTGAAAGTAAAATCTCCTGTCATGTTAAAAAATGGTTCTGTAGTTACCCATAATTGTGTATTACTTAAGACGAGATTCAACAAAGTGTTTCCAAAGGGAAAATTAAAAGTATATAAAACAGTTTGAAATAGCTGCAATCCATCTGACTGTGAACTGGTTGTAGATGTAAGAAGAAGAAAAAATAATAATAATAAAGAGAATTGCTCAACCCATATAAAACTTGGATTCAATTGATGATTTAAATCTTGGGTGTTGTCCGAGAGCCACAGGAGAGATTGTAACACAGATAAAAATCTAGACAGATTGCCAGTGTCCTACTGCGGCAGTAACACCTCCCGACTAATAACATCAAAATTAATCAAGACATGGCAGGCAAGAGTCGGAATATACCACAGGAGTCCCTAGAAAGGGCAATCAGGGAAATAAGAGTAAAAATCAGACCCTCAAATATCAGTGGAAATGTTACAGAGTACAAAGAAACAATGGGACAATATTAGTCAGAATGAAGGATAGTAATCTCAGCTCTCTGCAAATTCATATTTTGTAATGGAGGTAATAGGAAGCTGCCCATGGAACTTACACTCCCTTCAATAAAAGCAGAATCAAAAAATGCAATTTATTTTATACATTGCCTTTTGTATTACTGAGACACTTCACCCTGTTAGTGTTGTGGTGGGTGTAGTAACTTGATGAGCTTTCTGGTGTGCAACAACTCTTTTTGAAGTGTTCCTACTGTGACAGAGTAAATCCTCCTGGAGGATTTACTCTGTGTCACAGTAGGAACACTTTAAAAAGTTTGGAAATCCCTGACTTTAATGCTTGTTTTCTCAACTTCAGTTTGCATTAGTTCTGATGTTCACATTTAAAAGCTGCTTTTTTTAAATCTATAAAGGAAAAGTGAAGTTTACTGTAAAAAAAAACCAACCCCCCCCCCCCCCCCAAAACCCAGAAAACTCAAACCCAGCAGGCATGACTTTTAACAGTAAAACAATGCATTTAAATACTAAGTTAGAGTTAATGCCACAAAGGAAGCTTTTAAAAAAGGAGGGAAAAAATGTAATTTGGCTTTGACTGATTTACCTTTTAAAAAATGTTCAGTGTTCAGATCACTAAAGCATAACTACAGGGAAAGACCTAAATCTACAAGGGACTGTTTCCAAAATTTAGCCACCACTGAATGCCTCAGAACATCTGCTTAGCTGCTTTCTAACCCTCAATGCACCTAAAGTTTCCCAGGCACCTATAGTTCTGTTGCCAAGGTCTTGAGGATGCCAAGCTGCTCAGCATATAAACTGTAGCCTATTTCCGCAGTGGGGCTGACTTCAGGCAGTGGGGCTTACTGATGTCTTCCCACCCCACAAATGATAATGAGGAGATGTCCTCTTTACACTGAATGGCGGGGGACAGAAGTTACACATAAACCAGTTTAAATGATCAGAAACTGGTTTAAACCTGTAACAGAACAGAAGTTCAGTGAACATAAACCAGTTTCAAAATGACTGAAATTTGTTTAAGATAAACCTAGTTCAATGTAGTTCAAGGCCTAGCTGATTTAGATCAAACTGGTTTATGAAACTTCTGTCCCAGACCCCTTCCTGGTTCAAGTTAAATCACAGTCCCCCAGTCTGTTTTGTAGCCCTGGGCTTGGCTATCTGGTCCAAAGAGCAGGACTGGCCCTGGCCCTCTGCTCCCTAGCTGGAGCAGTGAGGGCTGGCTGAAGGGGGTGGGGGGGGAAAGAGGGAGGAGCCTGGCTGAAGAAGCAACCAAGTCTGTGTAGGGGGCTCCCCCCCCCAGGCAAACTGGCTGGGTTCTGGGGCCAGGAAAAGAGGTTAAAAACCCCTTTCCCTGCTCAAACTTATTGCTGGCTGCATCTGTGGACTACATATCCCAGAGGCACCTGGAAGCAGGAAGAGGAAGGAATGAGCAACCCTGCAGAGTCTTACTGCTATGATTTTGGACTGCAAATCCCAGAGACCTCAGAAGCAGCAGGAACAGGAAGCAAACACACATCTCATGTAGGCTATGTGCCAGAGAGCCATGCTCTCATGCCTCACCCCCCGCTGCCGGCTTCTGGCCTAAGCCACTGCAGGCATGTGGCTTCATTTCCTGAATCAAAGGGAAATGTCCAGGGATTTCTGTTTCTATTTAATCTGTGAAATTTAAACGGCACTTCTGTTTCTATTTAATCTGTGAAATTTAAACTAACCTTCAAAGACTGAATCAATTCAGCCTCAGGCTTTTTGGCTGTCTGTACTTAGCCAATAGGCTTGTGGTTAGTGTTCTCACAAGGGATAATGGAAACACAAATTCAAATATGTTTTCTATTTGTTAGGGAGCATGAACCTGAACCCAGATTTTCTGTCCCCTAGTAAACTGCTGTAACAATCATGTTTTGAGTAACACTTTCTCAATATCCTATGGCAAAGCTATTACATTTTCTTTAAAAGTACTTAAAATGTTAATTGTCTCAGAAAGCAAGTAAGAATAACCCTTAGGCCTGGAGTCATTAGGTAAAGGACACAGGATGCCCCCCATTTGCAAGCTTACTTAATTAGAGAAATTTTATTAAGAGAATTTTTGGACAATATATCATCACCTTTGATTATAGGGTCATAATAGTTAACAAAGAAGAACCAAATTGCCCAGTCCTACGATATAGGTAGTCTCTTACAATCATCAGCAGGTCCATGACTCTACTTCCTCTTAAGGGACCTTGTACTGCTCCAGTGATTTGCTTCCAACTTGTGTGTGTGTGTGTACATGCATGTGTGATATGTAGCAGCATTAAAAATGGACCCACCTGAATGAATAGGAAGGGCTGCACTGCAGAAGAACAGAGTGCAAAGAGACACAGTTTGTCCCACTAGGAACACTGTTTGCCCTGAGGGCAAGTGAAGCTGCTGTGGAGGTAGCCATCTTGGAAGTGGGAAGGGTGATGTAACCCCAGCAGGGTTTTAATGAGAGATGTTAGCAAAAGCCTGGGAAGAGCCCTGGCCTGGGATTGGCTGAAAGGCTTGGCTAAAAGAAGGGAGCAGCTTTTCCCGGGAAAGAACCAAGGAGGGAGAGGATGAGAGACAAGCTGGAGACCAGGGAAAGGATCTCCCCATGGCTGGCCGGCCGGCCGGCCCTCCAAGAGCCCCTGGCAGAGCCCTGCAGAGGTAACAATAGCAGGGAAGAGTGCTACAGTGCGTCCGTTCTCCCTCCCTTCACCTCAAAGCCCTGCCTCGGCAGGACAAGAGAGGAGCTGCCTGTGAGGAGACTCCAAACCTGGGAAGACCCTCCTGCAAGCCCATGTGTGGCTGAGTGAACACAGCAGGGAAGGGGGGCACAGGGCCAGGGAAAGGGAAGAGGCTGGAGACTGCCCTGGTTTTTTCCCCTGTGAGTGAGAAGGCACCAGGGAGGGGCTACATTTGCTGGGTGCTGTGAGGCTGTGCTGGGCAGGGGAAACTGTTACAACCCGCATCCCAGACACTGCTCCCTGGTGAGCCAAGGAAGGGGTCTGCGCAAGAATAAGTTCTCTTGCAGGAACTGCAGGGGAGGAGCCACTGCCTGCTGCACTGAGACTCCTGGAACTCATGCGAGGGATGCCAGCACCAGGGACCACCCACAGACAGTCCTGCTCCCTGAGACACCCAGGCAGGGGCAGTGCATACAGGGTCCTCAGTACACACTGTCCAAGTTATAAACTGTGTAAATAAGTTTTTGATGGTTTATTAGTTGGAGTATCAATGTATTTATGTATTGGTTCCTTATTTATCATGGGTAACTTGCATACCTTCCCCTAGTATAGTGTATACAAGAAGCATTAACCCTTAGGACACCATCACCAGGTCATGCGGTATAACATTTGTTCTATTGTATGGGTTATATGTTACCTTGTAAATAATTAAATCCTGTAAATAGTTTTATAACAGTCTGTGAGGTTGTTTGATTGTAAGGTGGAGGCTTACTGCTCGGGAGCCCTACAGCAGCTACCCAGAGAGCTGGGCAGGGCCATTGGCTACCGGGTACCCCAGGATCCCACTATTCGGGTGAGGGTGCAGATAGTGTCACGCCCAGGGTTAAAGAGAGAAGAAAAGTTTGGGTGAAATGCAATGAATACGTTCTCTATTCTGAAATGTGGGCCTTAACTCCTGAAGAATAACAGAGCACAAGTCTCTCCAAATACACACATATAAACACACATACACTTTGTATTTCTTATTGGTTAGGTTAAGGTTATCCCCAGCTCATTTTGATGACTCCTGTAAATCCCATTCTGAACTACCCAACTCTCACTATATAGGGAGCCTAAATTAGGGCCACATTCTCTTAAGTGACAGGGTATTTAAATGAGGCATCACATTGTAATGCCAGTGCGCCCTGTCTGATCCAGACCAACATTCTTTCCTAGCAGCTTAGCAGCAGTGGCAGTCCTTTGATATAAGGACAAGTCTTCCAGTGAATAGGGAAGTCATCAATGAATCTAGAGATGATTGAGGAGTATGATCTGAGATCCATATGTTTGACTGCAATCATGGCAAATAGTTCTGGGAGCAAGGAGGAGATACTGGTGATGTCAGGTTACAGTGCTTTCCCTTTGTCTCTCTTATCTGCCCACCTCCTCAGTGAGGTGAGTTTGCTCAAAATGGTCAACACCTGGTTGTACATCCTGGTGCCATTAGGAATGATTCAATTCTTAAGTCTTCCAGGTGTATCTGTACTGCATTTCTTCGATTGCCCTTCAGGGTGTTCTTTTGCCTACCTCTAGAGCACTGCTCATTGATAAATAGGGAATATAGGACAGTTTTGAGAGCCAGTTGTCAGGCATCCTTATGACACATCCTGTCTAAAGGAGCTGGTGCTGTATAAACATGCTTCAATGATGGTGGTGTTTGCTTAAGTCAGAACACAGCCATTCATTCTCCTGTTCTTCCAGTTGATATGAGGATTTTCCAAAGACATCACTGATGGTAATGTTCCAAAGCTTTCAGGTGTTTCCTATATGTCATCAAAGTTTTTCACCTATCTAATAGGGTACGGATGACAACAGCCTGAAAGATGAGAAGTTTGCTTTGGGTCCTGACGATCTGATCAGCAGACATAATTTAAGAGACATACAAAGACAGCACTGGCAGATTTTGTTAAATATCATTATCTATATTTACTTTAGCTACCAAGATAGGGGAAATGCTAGACATTTTCCAAGATTTGCCTTCTAATTGTAAAGTGTGGAGGAGCAGCTGGTAGATACAGTTAAGAGTGACCTGGAGCTCTTCACCTGAGTAAGCACAGACAACACAATCATCAGCATACCTCAGTATTGGAGGTGTTGGTTATCTTGGATTTGGAATGTAACTAGTTGATGTTAAAGAGGTTCCTGCCCATGCAATATTGGATGCTGACTCCAGCTAGAAGTCTATCAGTAATGAGATGTGGAATAGCTGCAGTATAGACAGAAAAAAAGTGTTGGTGCAATCACACATCCTTGCTTGACTCCAGTTCTAATAGTGAAGGAGTCTGTTTTCAAGCCATTTTTTAGGATGATTGCTGACATATTTTCTTGGGCTAAGTACAAGCATTCAAAAAGCCTGGGGCAAAATCAATGTAAGTTCTGCAGTTTTCTTTAAGTGGTGTAGTTTAGTTTGGTAGTAAACAGAACACCCCCTTTGGTAATAGGGGACAAATCTTGGACTGGGTTCCACCATTTTTAAATCAGTTTGTGTGCACTGAACTTCTGTTCTGTTATGGGTATAGACCAGTTTGTGATAACTTATACTGGTAAAAATGTAATGTCTGCACCTAGCCTTGAAGGAGTCTGATAATGGTAACACATTTTGGCAGGCATCGAACTCTCATCAGAATCTTCCATAAGGCATCTTTCTTGATTGAATCAAAGGCCTTAGTCAGGTCGATGAAAGCCATGTAAAGCCCTCAGTGTTGCTTGTGGGATTTCTCCTGCAGCTGTCTAGCAACACAGATCATGTAAATTGTACCTCTTAATCATCTGACACCACACTAGGACTCAGGTAGAATCTCCTCAGAGAGAAAAGTGAGTCTATTGAGGAGACTGTTCACCAGAGCACCCCAAGGGATGACAAGGTTGAACGGTCACAAACTCCTCCATGACCATTTCTGGCTGGACATAAGGGAGAACTTTACTGTCCGAGCCCCCAAGATCTGGACTGCTGCCGGAGATGGTTCAAGCACCCACATTGAACGCCTTCAAGAGAAATTTGGATGTTTATCTTGCTGGGATCCTATGATCCTTGCTGACTTCCTGCCCCTGGGGCACGGGGCTGGACTCAAAGATCTTCCAAGTTCCCTTTCAGCCCTAATGTCTATGAAATCTATGATTGTGGGTGACAGTCTTCCCAGATATGGATAGGATTGAAATACCAGAATAAGTGTTTTTTGGTCTGATATATCTCCTTTGTTCAATATGGTAACAATTCTGGTTGCTATCAAGTCACTGGAAATGTGTTCATGCTTCCAGATTTCATAATAATGACTTGTAGTTGGCGAGAGAGCTTTTTTTCTATCTTGCTTATACATTTCAGCTGGTAGTCTGTCAGAACCACGTGCTTTGCTATTTTTCATCTGCAAGGTAGTCTTAATGCAGTGTTATTGAAGTAATTTTTATGAACTATTGCAACAGTCACAAGGAAAAAGACCATGCAAGTAAAATGTAAAACAAAGGGACCAATCCCACAGTCAGTGTGTGTCCATCATAGTTAAACCCTAAAGAAGTCGTCATCACCTCACAGAAATGGACATTAGCACTTCACAGAAACGGACTTAAAATATGCTCTTTGGGTATCTATTCTGTATATATATTTGGGATATATTTCCATCTAATGCAAAACATCAAGCACATTGATATGAAAGGCCCCTTGTCAGGGCCTTAAAATGAAAACTTTTCTTTTTAGCTTGACATAAGCATTCCATATTTCAAACCTGAAGAGGGGGAAAAAAAACACTTTAGTGTTACAGAAAAGATGCCAAAGAATAGGGAAATATAGATAAAAATCGTGAAAGACTTAAAAAGAAGAAATTATTATTGTTGAATTTAAATTTTCTAATTAATCAAAGAATCAGGGGCATAGACTAGAATATCTATAGAATCCTACTTAAAAGTCCCTTTTTTGTGCGGTGGGGGCAT
>NW_005841984.1:988087-992966 GCF_000455745.1 Alligator sinensis
TCTTTCCTTTGTTTCCAAAGTGGAATTAATGACTCCAGCACATTTCAAATTAATGGCTGGGGTTGTTTGTTTTAGTATTTCAGTCCTGAACTTTATATTTGTAGAGTTTTAGTTATTATAAGGGAAACTACATTTGCTAAACCAAACATCCGTCACATTACTTTAAAGTACTTTTTATTAATATTTCTTTTTGTTGTTTTCTTTGCTGAATTAGAGCGGTTTGGCTTTAGGACTTTTGCTGACATATTTTTTGTTAAGAGGGTTGTTTGTTTTAGTATTTCAGTCCTGAACTTTATATTTGTAGAGTTTTAGTTATTATAAGGGAAACTACATTTGCTAAACCAAACATCCGTCACATTACTTTAAAGTACTTTTTATTAATATTTCTTTTTGTTGTTTTCTTTGCTGAATTAGAGCGGTTTGGCTTTAGGACTTTTGCTGACATATTTTTTGTTAAGACATACTATCATGAGACATAGTTCCTTTTAAAGGAATGCAGAGCTGTTTGTAGTGAAATTAAAAATTAAGTTTTTAATACACATGCTTCAGGCATGATTATCCCATCCTCAGAAGTTCTATTTCTGTTTTCAACTCACAGACATAGCCATCATAATGATAGCTTTCTTTTGTGGTAATTGAAAAGGAAAGCAGGAAATCAATAATTCTTCATATTTCATAACAAATAGTTATATACTAAGAAGCAGATTTATTGAAAGGTCACACATTAATAAGGACCCAAATCAAACCAACTAGAGACAAACGTCTTGAAGTCTTCTTTCTTAGCCAATTCAGTCTCTCTTCCAGTACCCTTGGTTCCATATCAGTTCCAACATCCCCATTTCCCCCTTGAACTCCCAGTCTTAATCTTTGTCCAACCAGACTAAGCCTCTGCCTCCCAGATCCCAGCTTTAATCATCATCTTGTCCCCATCTTCCTCCCTGCCCTTGGATCCTTTTCTCAATCTACTCCCTCTTTTACCACAACTAGGGGTCTAGTTATCCTCCCCCACACCACTGGTGGGCTGTGAGGCTGGGCGCAGTGTCATGAGGACTGCTGACTTCCTTTGGGAAGCCAGCATTTTATTTTCAGTAAGTTATATTTTTTTCCCCCGCCTCACATTTCACGAACATTACCCACTTTTGTGGACCATGCCGGATTTTGCATTTTTTGTGAAATCCATGAATTCACAGTTTTGGTAGGTCCCTAACCATAACCTTACTTTATAATCCTGCTCCTGTCTTCTCCGTATTAGAGTAGAGCTGCTGCTTCCCCAGTGTTCTTTGGGTAGCAGAAGAGGAACATTTAAAGAAAAGGGGAGACAGGCTTCCTACTCTCAGTTATGACAATTGCCAGAGTGGTCGACAGCAGTCAGGAATCACAATATCAGGGAAAGACACCACAGCGAAGAGCTGAAGCCTATTTAGTACAGATGGACTCCTCAGAGAATGCACCTGCCAAGATGTATCTCCAAATATTTCACCTCAGTTTTTCAAAAGCTAGAATTGGGCATTTTGTAAATACAAACAGCCCAAGGGATACCGCTACTATCTGACTGACCTCTTCTGATACATTTCAAGCCCCTGCTCCAAAACTTAGCAGCAGTAGTTTTTTTCAGTGAAACCCTTTGAGGCCTTTTTAATATGGGAAAACTAATGTATTTCCCCCTAAGCTCATTCTCTGAAGTAACCGAACCATTTCCAGAAGCTTGCAAAATAAATATCCAGCCTGCGGCAGACCCTGGCATGAAAAAAATTTCAGCCTGTTGGGTTAACCTACAAGCAACTGAAAATGCAGAGTAGTAATGTAAAGTATTAGGCAACTTTAGCAACAGGAATCTCTACAGTTCCAATTATAATGCCATATGCTTATTCCACCAAATGCTTGTCTCTTTGTGCTAATATGTTGTGGAGAAGAGCATGTTTTGTCTGAACTTTTGAACATTTACTGTTCAACCCAAGATCTATTTCCAAAACTTTCCAATAATAGGATTTTTTTCAGCATTCAGATCTTAAAGTTCTAAACCCAGCTCAAAATGTTTGACAAATAGTATTCAAATCTTGGAATTATGCTAAGTAAGAGAATGACTGCTATCAAGAATACCATTTAGAAAAAATAATTCTTTAAATCTTTCAACCATGAGTAATTACTGTATTTCAGACAGACACATTTTATATGTCAGTTTTCAGATGTTTTCTGAATAATTGGAGCCTTAATCAATTTCTTTAAAAGCTTCTAAATTGCAAGAAAAATATCATTTTAAAAGTTATTTGATTTGTAACTCTCTGTCATCTAGTGTTAGTTTCAGCATAATAAAACACATATGGAAGGCTTTGCTTAATTGCTTGAAAGCAAAAAGGATATACTTTGACAGAATGTGATAGCATATTTTGCAGGTAACTTTAGCTTCTAGTGGCATCTAGAAAGTATATACTTCTTGCACTATTTAAAAAAACTAGTATTTATAATTTTGGAAAAATCACCAGTAGGGCACAGGGAGGCAGCAATTCCTAGTGTGTAGGGTGTATAATTAGAATTCAGTTCTTACATAATTATACCTTTCCTTGTTAAGCACTTTGAACTCTACAGCTAAAACTGCAGTAATAGATGATGTTGTTATTTTAATATTCTCCTTCTATTACTTATTAGAGAAATAGTGTTTAAAGTGCAGTACATTCCTCTTCAGATAATAATTTAGGTTTATTGCTCTCTTGTTACTTTAAATAATTTTATTGAAAAGTTTTATGGAAAGCTAAAAGAACTTTTGGCAGCATTAACAGTATGCTTATTTCTATTATAGCTACATCCAGAGGTCTAAATAATGGAGCAGACCCCCTTGTGGTAGGCACTGTATACGAACAGACATTCACTTTTGATTCCAGAAATGCAGCCACATGCCTGAAGTGGACCAGACCAGAAGCCGGGGGGTGCTAGAGACACCTCCCTGCTTGATGAGAGCAGAGAGATTAGGCCCAGGCTGGCCAGCCCACCCGAGGAGGTGGTGGTTGCAAGGGAGGTGCAAAGCATTCTGGGATGCTGGGAGACTGAGAGTTAACTTGAATTGAGAAGGGATCTGGGACAGAAGATCAATAAACTGATTTAACCTAAATCAGTTAAGTCTAATATTACATCCATCCAGTTTTATCTGAAGACAGTTTCAGCCATTTTGAAAGCAGTATATGTGCACTGAACTTCTGTTGTGTGTCAGATTTGAACTGTTTTTTGATCACTTATACTGGTTTGTGTGTAATTTCTATCCTAGCCATAATAAACAGACCCTGTCCAGTATGAGCTTACAATAGATACCATGAATGTGTTTTGGGATAAAGGTTCAATGAGATCAGTTAGGGTGACATTGAGCACTTTAGAAAAAACTTATATTTCACAATATATTACAAAACCTCCTATCCTTTGCTTGTCCTTTCCTTAAGTCACAATTCCCCAATGATGGCACAGAAAGATTCTAGCTCAGCATGGAGTGACAAGAAGTATACATTCAGAAAGAAAGGAAAAAAAGTTAAAGGACAGGAAACATAATATACAAACTTTACACAACTAAACATGACAATTTCTATTCAAAATTGTAACTTTTATAGCCAGACTTATTTAGGAGTTTATTA
Source organism: Alligator sinensis (assembly GCF_000455745.1). Classification (NCBI taxonomy): domain Eukaryota; kingdom Metazoa; phylum Chordata; order Crocodylia; family Alligatoridae; genus Alligator; species Alligator sinensis. Next base: position 991,705 of record NW_005841984.1, read on the forward strand.
AAAAAATTAGAAAACATCTTTAAAAAAAAAGTTTAATAGAAGGATTTTGCTTTCTGTATGCAGGTCTTTTAAGAATAATGGAGATATTGTGGCTATATTTTTCAGGGCATCAAACTAAGGAATAAATCTTGTTTCACTTTACACACTTAAATGCCATTACACAGAGTTGTGCAATAGCTATTTTTGGCACTTATGCCAAATTTGGAATTCAGCTGTAGATGTGAAGCATACACGCACCCCTTGTTCATGCTTAATGAGGGTACACTGTGGTTGGGCAGCTGCACACAGGTACAGCATGCATGAACAGCTATGCATATACGGTGACTAAGTCCCAAAATATAAGTTGGTCAAAATGTTACTTAAAAAATTGCCAATTGCTCAAATCAAGAGCAAGACCTTATAAAGGGGGATAAGGCAAAATGCTGCATTTATTGATTACATGAAGCAAATACATAAGCTTGGACACACCAGTCATACAAAACAGACATACACAAGCATACATACAAAACCACTCCAGTAAGATGTTATAGTTATCAGCAGAAGTTACTCAACGTTAGCACTGGATGGCCAGTCCAGGCTCATTGAGAGTGATAAGCAGGGGTGAACGGACGTGCCTGTGCTCCAGGAAGTTGCAGAGTGGATTCCCCATAAGGGCTTGTCTGCATCTCACTTTTACAGGGATTTCAAGTCTTTGTTCAGCATCGGGGTTTTTCTATACTCAGTTTTAGTTATTTATTATCCATCTTCTGGTTCTCAACTTGAGGTCATTCCAGTGAAGTTGGCATCTCAGTTTTGAAGCATTGTATAGTTGATATCTCTGCCTTGAAGCATTGTGTAGTTCAAATGGCAGGATATGCAAAATCCCTTCTTCTCAGTGTCTTCTTTGCACCTGATCACAGACAAGTTCTTCAGCCATCCATTAATTAGTTTACTGTCTGGTAACTCATATATTGGTGCCTTGTTGCTTATACAAATCAGTTAAATCTTCTTCTGTTTTTATGCAAATAGTTACCATTCTTCCACCATTCACCCCCTCACACAGACACTCATGTACACAGGGCATACAAAGTTCATTTACTTGTCACAACCCAAAGTTGTGGTTTTTTGTTTTTGTGTGCTTCGGCACCGCTAAATTATGTCCCCGCCAAATTGCAGCTCCTTTGCACGGTAGAGTTTTCTGCTGCAATAGAGAACCCGCGTGCAAAAACAGTATTTCCCGCCAGTTTGTAGCCTTCTTTGCATGGTGCATTTCTTTTGCATCA
>NW_005841984.1:993036-1029386 GCF_000455745.1 Alligator sinensis
TTATGGGCACGCGGGGGGGCTAGCGATTGGCTTGCTAGCCATATAAAGAGCTTGGGTGGTTTCCGCCCAAGTTGGAGAGAGAGAGAGAGAGAGAGAAAGAAAGAAAGAAAGAAAGAAAGAAAGAAAAAGCGCGCAAAATTGGAGTTTGGGAGAAAGAGCGTGAAGATTTCTAAGCGCTGCTAATCCCTTCGAACCCAGCTTTCTTTTTCTCCTTAAGAGGGCAATAGAGGGCCAATTTACCGAACCCACGGAGTCTTAACAACTCCGCGGGCCTATTTACCGAACCCACGGAGCTTCAACCACTCCGGGGGCCAAACGGCCTCTAGCCTCTCCCCATCGCCGAGCGCAATCCTAAGACGTATCCCTTTCCTTTGAAACTACCGAACCCGCGGAACTTCAACCACTCCGGAGCCAATTACCAAGCCGAACCCGCGGAGCTTCAACAACTCCGGGGTCAATTGTTGGAGTCCTCTAGCAAGGACTTAAGCGGAGCTGAGCCTGGAAAACTGTCCAGCCTACACCACGACCATCTTTGGTGTAAGTAAACAATCTTTTAAATCAACCATTACGCGTCCGTAACTAATTCTAGCTCGCCACCGGTATTCTTCGACCCCGCGTGCCCGGGCTGCTGGTCACAGCCCACGTGCGCAAAAACGGGTCCGCATATCGCTCCCGGCTTGCACATGGCGACATGGACGAGATCGGGAGGCGGCCCGCACATTACTTATGTCAAGCAGGGAACAAGCACAAAATGGAGTTTTAGTTGTTCATAAAAGAGAAAAAAAAAAAGCTAATATAAATCATAGAGGTTTATCAGTTCAATACTATTATCATTTAAGCATAATAACTAATATGCAAAAAAAAAAATCATACAATAAACAAACAAACCACACTAACTAGGGGAGAAGGACCTGCGCAATGCCTAAATCCATGATCGGATAATCAGGGCACTTTGCTGGGAAGCAGGATATGCAGGTTCAAAAACCCACTGCATAAGGGGCACCTAGAACTTGGGTATCCTGTTCCCTAGGCAAGTGTCCAAATCATGAGGCTATTAGGCTAAAACCTGGGAGGACCTTCCACTGTCTTGCTTCCAGTTGATGTTCATGCACGTGATTCTGTTTCACCGGAGGGAAAAATAGAATTGGAACCTAAGTTTGAAAAATTGCAGTTATGCAGCTGTGTATGTGCCATTCAGGCACAGAAATGAATTTGGATGAGCTGTTTTAGAGAAGCCCTATTGAAATAAGTTGGAGTGCTCAAGTGAATAATGCAGAATCAGGCATTCATGCTGTAGTCTGTACACTGTTCATTCTGAACCAGCTGTCTGAAGATACATTCATCTTCAAATAGGTGTGAAGTGTCCTTCTAGGGATACAGGGTTATTTTTTGTTACATTGTGCTTTAGCTTTAGACAAGACATTTATAGTAGACAGGATGTCGTTTAGTACACAGCCAGATCATCTTGTAGTTGTGTACTCAATTTGTCCTAGCCTCAGTCTCTCTGAATTACTGCAGAGAGTCTCTGCAGTTTTAACAGTGGCAAAATATCCTTTGTACAGGAATATATTAGGTTTTTTTGCCCTACTGCTCTCAGATGTAATCAGTCATCCTGTGTTTTAAAATTTTAAAGCTGTCCATTTTACCTAGCTCATATTGTTTACCACTTAAATTGTGCACAGCATAAGAGCACGTTGTTATTATTATATTATGAAGGCAGTTAATCATACCCCAGTTTATCCCTTCATTCAGCAAGAGACAGGCCAGGTCTTCAAACCATTGCCAGATTTCCTAAGAATCAGTTATGCTCTGACAAACACTGTTAATAGTAGACATTCTATAACATACTGATATCATTAGAATGATTAACTGTGTTGTCCTGTATGGCCAGGCCAACTCTCAGGATCTCAAAATTGTGCTGTTAGATGGGAGGGTGTAGCACAATTGCACATATACACACACAAAAATAAGTTAGGTGCACACACACTAGGCACATACACACCCAGGATTACCAATCAAAGCACATGCACACCTATCACCAATTGAAGCACATGCATGCTATACGCACCAAAGATTAGACAAAAATCAGGCTTGGGGTACTTGGGATACCCAGGGTGCTTGGTGACTATGGGAGATGAAGTCAAGGGTCAAGGATTTCCATGAGGAGAAGGAGGGAGATGGATGGGGGTTAAGATGAGAGAGGGAAAGTTGCCAGGGCCGGGATTAGAACTGGCAGACTGGAGGGGAGCTGGAGTTACTTGAGGTTGATGGGGCTTAGGGTAACTTAAGGTTAATTGATCAAAGGAAAATGCCGAAAGCCGGCAGAGTGAAGGAGCGATGCCAGGGAAAAGCCAGCACAGAGACTGGTGCCGGAGCTGGAACCAGAACAAAGAAACTCCAAGGGGCTGAGAGGCAAGTCCGGGAGCAGCAAGGAGAGCCGGGAGTGACTGCAGGTGCTGGAGAGGGGCTCTGGGTGCTGGGAAGAGGCTGCGAGGAGCCGCTGGAGGCAGCGGAGGTAAGCCGGGAGATCAGGGATGCTATGGGCGGTGCTTGGGGCCAGGAAAGAGCTGGGAGCAGGTAGAGGTGACGGGGAGAGCTGGGAGAAACTGGGTCAGGTGGAAGATCAGGGAGAGAAAGTAGAGCAGAGATGGGAAGTTGGGAATAGACAAATTGAGAAAGAAAGATCAGGGAGAGAAGGCAGAGGCAGCAGGGCAGAGATGGAAAGCTGGGACACAGAGAAGTTCAGAGAAAGAAAGTGGGGGTGGCAAGGCAGAGATGGAAGCTGGGAATGGACACAAATGGAGGGAGATTGGGGAGGGAAGGTGGAGGCAGCACGGCAGAGGCGAGAAGCCGGGAATGGAGGGAGACAGAGTAGTTCAGGGGAAGAAAGTGGAGGCAGTAGCACACAATGGGGAGGCCAGAGAGCAGAGAGAGAGAGAGAGGGACAGGAGAGAAAGCAGGGATCAGGGAGAAGGCAAAGGGAGAGAGGGAGGAAGATCAGAGGGGCAGGAAGCAGAAATTGGAGTAGGGCTGGGAGGTCAGTAAGACAAAACCCAACTTGGGTTCTAAACTAACTGTTTTATTAAACAAGCAATATACTGTACAGCTCATGAAGTTATTGGTTCACACACACACACACACACACACACACACACACACACTGGCAGCAGGAGAGAAAAAGGCTTGGTAGAGAGATTGAAGTTAAAGTGTGTAGGGGCAGAGTCCAGATCCATTGCTTGTGGAAGGAAGGTGGGCGATACCTACCTATCCTGGGCTGTGAGTTGATCCTCGATGGCCAGTCAGGGTCACCTCCAGCAAGGTGTTGTCCAGAGGGGGTCACCAGCAGGGACTCTGGGTGGATAGGTGGCATGGTGTCTCCTATGGGAGGGAGATGTCCAGGCAAGGACAGTCCTGTCCAGATGCCTACATGCAGATCCAGGTGTCCTCATTGTCTGGTAGGACACCATGGTGGGGTTGCTGGTTTCTGTACGGTCTTTGTCTTTCAAATGCTGGGCTTCTGTTCTGTTCCTGGGTGAGGTCCATGGTTCCTGGATGAGTCAATGCAAGGCAATGGTCCAGTCGTTGAGTTAATTATTCAGTAGAGGCCTGCTGCCATTGTATCTCAAGCACCCTCATGCATCCCCATTCATTCAGGAACCAATTTACATAAGACTGGTTAGATATGAGTCACGGTTACAACATGGGTCTAAATCGTATAGTATCAAATAACCCCTCCCCACCCCAGTAAAACAGTAATTACAAAGTAAAAACAAACAAACAAAAACAAAAAAACCCCCAATATAAACATAATAATTATACAATATAAAAACAGTAGATCAAAGGAGGAGAGAGAGGGGGGCGGGGAAAAACTTGCTAACAAAATAAAATGCTAAAGCTTATCCTATATCTTAGCTTACTCATACTTATCTATAGGGAATAGAGAGGGAAAGAAAAAAAAGTCAGAAATAGTTGGGGAAGGGAAGGGAAGGCATTTCTCTCTCTCTCATATATATATAAAAAAAAAAAAAGAAAATGGGGTTGTGTTACAGCTGTATTGAACTGATAAATTACTTTATGCACACTTATACAAGTGGAGGAAGAAATTGAAAGTTTCTTTCACTGAAATCATTGTGCGATATAAAAATGTGATTTAATCAATGACATTTCCCCTGCTTCTGTAATGTAAAAAATGCTATATTTGTATTACAGTAGTAACCCACATAGATCAGGATTCCACCATGTTAGGCACTGGACAAGCATAAAGCACATGGATGGGCCCCAACTCAAGAACTCCATGAGAATCCACCACTAATACTGCAAGTACTGGATCATACTCTCTCTTGGTCTGAGGACACTGTTACACTGCTCCACTGCAAAGTGCTCTTAAGTTGAAATAGCCAGCTATAAAAGGACATCTATGGTATAGAGCTGACACAGGGGCTCCTACATGCCTTTCCCATCTGTAGTCAGCAGAAGATGTCTGGATGGGAAAAAGAAAGAGTGGAATCTTTAAGTGAATTCCTGGGGTCATTGACAATCAACTCAAGATAGAGCAGGCTGAAGACTTGTGCTGGGCCTGGGGCATATTTTCAGGGATGCACACCACCTTCACCCTAGTGCATTAGAAAAGATCAAGCAGAAGGCAGGGTAGAGTGGTACCTTATAGACTTTAAGTTAGAGAGGCATTAGTTAGTCTATAGAGTCCCTGTAATGGGATGCACCTCCAGAGGTGGCCATGACATCTCTTGCTGGCCACACTATACCCATCCTCCTACCCCAGCTCACCAATTTGGCCTTTCCCTCCCACTTGCTATGCCCTGATATTAAGATTGATATATTATTTTTTGGAGGCTGCTTTCAGTGAATTCGAATTCAGTCACTGGTACCTAGCTCCACCCTGCTTCCCAAGCTCCCAGTCTGTCTAAGTTGAACAGGGCTCTACCTCTCTCTCTCTTTCCACTGTTTCTGGGCTCCTGGCCCTCTTCCAGTCTTGCCTGGGCTTCAACCCCTTCCAGGCTTCAGCTTGTCTCCTACATAAAAAGGGAAGAATAAACAGGAGGGAGGGGTGGGGGACAGGGGGAGGGGGAAAAACCCCACCCAAAACAGCTCTGCAGCCTCTGAACCTCCAGGTCCAGCAGCTGTTATCAACAAAACAACAAAGAAAATAGACCTTTGCTAGACTAACACAAATAATCTTCACTAGAAAGATCAACCCTTCCTGGGTACTAGAACTGCCCTTAATCAAGTCCTTAATACCTTAAGTACACTTACTGTCTGCCAGGAGAAGCTCCTTTTCCCAAGCAGACATTCCCCCTTGCTGGGTTTATAGCCTCTTCCTTCTCTGGCACCAGGGCCTGCCAATTCCTCTGCCCTGGAGGAGAGTAGATATACCAGTCAACCCCACCCTGATGGTCAGCTGACTGGGCTTTCTATTCACAAGGCCCAGGTACTGCTATTTTCCCTATCAGTGCTCAGGGTTCTGCTGCCAGCTGTCTGCAGGCTGGGCCCTGCAGCACACCCACCTGTGCCACTCACACATGCCTTTTCTTGCAGCAAACCTACCTAGAGCTTGTAGCACTTGCTGTCTCTTCCTCCATAGCAGAGGTAGGGATCCCCTGTTACAGTGCCACTCTGTCCTGCCTTCCACCTGACTTCACACTCTCCTGGCTAACTACCTCTCTGCTAAAGGAGATCAGCTGCAGATAAAGATGTGGCCTTTATTATACTGTACAAAGGAAAAAAGCCACATTTGAGGACCACTTATTTGTCTAGTGATGCTATTGAAATTATAATTAAAGTGTTAGGACTCTCATGTTTGGGAATATGATATAGACTATGCAAAGTATAACTACATGTGTAACTAAATATATACTATACAATATATAACTAATATATAACTTTCAGGTACAAATTCTGCTACCTCTGTTCATGATGCCTTGGATTTTGCTTCATAACTAGTTTAACTGAAATCAAAGGTACTGTACCATGGCCCTTCCTGAGACATCACGGGCCTTTTTACATGTGTTTCCAGTGTGGCGCCAGGTGCTTTAATTAGCAAGCTGTGCTAATTAAAAGTGTCCGCACATCTTGTATATCAGCATTGCCCCACAACCCTCCGCTCAGAAAATGGCAGCGGAGTGCTTGAACTAAATGTTTGTAGGATCCCCATGGGGCTATGTGCTCTAAATAGTAACATGCAGCTTGAGAAAAAGCAGAACCTTCAGAAGTTAGGTGGGACACTTTGCTGAAGGATTCAGGGTGCCACCATCACCATATATGAGTAGGGTAAATGAATCACCTTGGTATAGATTGTTGTTCATGCTCCATTGGAGCTTGGTGTATGATGTGAAATTTTAAAGTGCAAAATAAATTATGTACACTGTCAAAATGAGCTCTTTTTGGTACTGTGTTAGACAATTTTAGAAAATAGACAGACACTAATTTGTCACCTCTCTTCTCTCTGACCTTCCTGGAGATTTCAAAACAATTTTTATTAAGGCAATGCCTAATAAACCACTAATATTTAGAACGGGCAAAATGTAGCAGATTTGATATAAAGCTCCACTTCTTCCTTCAAGTCAAACTTTTATGGAGGATTGAAACAAATTAGTTAATGTTGTTTTAGGTTATTTTCCATTTTTAATGTAGCTCTACATGTCAAGATTCCAGCTGGTTCTAGAGACAGATATGTAAAACTATCACATGAGCTTTTACACATGCCCTATTCAGTCTGATTTAGCAAAACAAGGTTTGGGCTAATGTAGGACAAAGTGTTGAGATGAGCTGATCATCTGTGATATTGTTCTCAACTGAAGTCCAAAGAAAAACTTTTGATTGTCTCTAGATTGTCAGGAAGTAATATTGGATCACTGGATATAGGAGTTTTAAATGACTGGATCTTCTCAGGATTTGCCTTCCAAATTTTTGTATCTTCCTACTTCTAGATTTATCCACATATCTGTGATACCAAAATTATGAGTGGACCTTTTTTTAACTTCCTATATGGAAAGTTAATTTTGTTCACTATGTCTGGGCAAATTATGCCTACAATTATCTCTCAAGTCAACAGGGGTCACATGCATTACATCCATTTGAAGATGGATTTGTTTCAGTACAAGACAGGTGTACTTCTTATGTTGTAAGAAATAAAAGCTTTTTAAACATATTAATAAAATATAAGTTAAAGAAGTGACCAAACCAGTTTCAATAAATGCTAATGGAAATTCACTAATGGACAGAAAACTTGCCTGCCAAGTTTTAGCCTGGCATTTATTTTAATAGCTGAGCAATACGTTTAAAAAAAATGGCTATTTCTAATAAATAGCTTGACAGACCAACAGCACTGACACTGTAAAGTTAAAACAAATTATTATTCTAGTAAATTGTGCAAATTGGAACTAATTTTGCAGGCCAATTTAAAATACTGCATTAGCAGTTGGTAAGAAGCATTCCAAGTTAGACATTTTTACAGAAATACCACAGAAAAAAATAGTAACCAATGCAAAACACTGTGGATGTATTTAGGGAAAAAATATGCTCCCCCCCCCCCCCCCCCCCCCCACCTAAATAGAAAAAGTTTGCTCAGCAGAAACAGTAAGAATGACATACTAAGTGGTATCATTTTCCTCAATTATTTTCAGCAATGACGTAATAAAAACAGATAACTAACAACATGGCAACCTCTATGTTAGGAAGTATACTCCTTGTGTAATATAGTTCAGGGAAAATAATTAAGTCTGTAAACTTTGACCACATTCAGTACAGAACATGTTACACTAACAGCAGTCCACAAACAAAAAATGGAAGAATAAAAACCTGCTTCTAAATTGGAGCTCAAAGTCAGATCAAATCCCCTGGCCAATTTAAATGGCTAGATACTGGATCAAATATCTGAAGGCTATCTGCTGTCAGTGGTGCTGATGTGGAAAAGCAGTCTAGTGCATGGATAGACCTGTGGGGCTATATTACTAATATTTGCTCATGTAATGGAACTCACCACCATTCAAGCAGAACAATGAGGAATTTCCCCCAATTCCTCTTCTGCTACACTTGCAGTAGCGATAGGCTTTCTTGACTTCTTTAAAGAGAAGGATTACATAATGGCATGTATTCTTGTGGTAGCTGCATTTTAAGACAATATCTTCTATTCCCTTCTCCACCAGATAATCATATGATTAATTTAAGATTAATGGTAGATCACTGTTTTTACCACAATTAACAGATATGAAAGCCAAAAAAGTGAAAACTGTTTTCAAGCCACATTTTCAAAGGATATCTCAAATTATTCAGGCAAGACTAGCATATGAAAAAGACTCTATTATCATCAGTCATGTAATTGCAACTGGAAGGATTAAAAAATGCACCCAACTTGCAGACACAAATTAATTGGTACAGTGACTGGTTATGAAATTTAGGAGACTCTTGGGAGAAAATAGCCTTTAGTGTCTAATTGGGTTTTCTGTTGTTGTCACCCTTGCTGCATGGTCAATGTCAAAATGCTAATTCCTCTATCTGAACCAACAGCAGGTCCTCTGAGTGTAAGACTATGAGCCTTTGTACACCATTATCTGCTTTCTACTGAATAAGACCCTAAGCTTCTTACTGTAGTTGATTTTAAAAAGATATATTTTACTAAGGAGGAGCTAATATAAACATTAATATTATTTTTATAGAGATCACATTTTGATGCTGATTAAAAATATATAGAAAGCCCGGAAAAAAATCTGAAATTAAGCATTTGGAACCTTTTAAATGGTGCAATAAAACCACTCTGGGAAGCAAAGCCTCATCGCTATTGGAGATGCACAGGACAGGTGCATTGCACTGGATTAGCACACATATCTCTTAACTCTGGAATCTTGAGAGTTTTGCATCTAGGTTAATGCACAGATGGAATGAAGTAGGTGGTCTTGATGTAGCCTTGCTGTACAGCTGTGTGTAATTTCTAATAACTACACAATGCTATATTCTTTATAGTTGGAAATTGAGGAGGAGAAGAGAATATAGATAACAAGTAAAAAGAATAGGGATTACATTTAGGGACATATTATCATGTTAGCATCAGCAGGAGCTGTGTGACCCTCATCAAGTCCACAGGACCTGATGAGTTTGGTATAGGTTTAATACGTTTTAGAATTCCTGGCCAATGTGTTATAGAATGTAACATATACCATATGTAAATGGTGCCTTATTGGGTCAGACCACAGATATATATTTAGCTTATTATTCTGTATCTCAAGAATGGCAACTTGGTCGAGATGTAGGCCGACGCATACCACCTAAGCCTTATCCCTGACTTGGGACTTTGAATTGCTCCCTATGGAGATGAAGCTGTAATCCAGACCTCACCTTTGTTGACAGCAATATAGAAGTCATGGACAAAAAAGATGTTTTGGAACCCATTCCCCCCACACAGCACAGACCAATCACTATCAATGTCACAGCAGTCATAACCCCAAATATAGTACCAGTGCATAGCTACTTCAATTTTAAGAAAGCAGACTGGAGAGGCTTATCTTAAGACCTTTACAAAAGTCTCTTTACACATCAAACCAGTCTCAGATAACTACAAGCTCTTCATGTATGCACTACAGAAAACCTAAAAGAGAATTATACCTTGAGTATGTAGAACTGAGTACACACCAGGGTTTACTCCCATAGTAGCAGCCAAATATAAAAAAAAATATAAGCAAATCTTTCCTTTCTCAGAAAATGGTATTGCAGCAGGGACAGCCCTAACTAACAAGCTCCAGAAAGAAAAGTGATGGAAATTGAAATAATTGATTGAAGGAACAGATATGATCCACACTAGCAGATAAGCATAGTTAACCATACACAAGCTGAGTAATGACCTGAAGAAAGTACAGCAATACTACAACACCACAGCTAACCAGATGGATCACCATTTCTACTTAACAGTTAAGCTTTGAACAAACAGCCTAAAATATGGATTAGACAGCAAACTGATCTACAGGAAAATCAATGTTGCACACCATACACAATGGATGAACTTGATGCTAGAATGAGTCACTTGAAGAATGGAAAAGCGGCTGTACTCGATGACATACACGTGGAACAGATTAAGCACTTTGGTTGTGCAACCAAATTATGGGTATTTTGCCTTTTTAACAATTGCTCATCAACCCTTGGAACACCTAAACTATGGCAATGCAACAATCCCACGTAATAGCTCTATTAAAGCCAGGGAAGGATCCTCTGGCCCAGAGAACTTTAGGACAGTGTCACTTCTGTGTCATTTTAATATGCTTTACAAATCTCAGTCACTTCTGACTTCATATTGAACATCATTTAATACCAGAACTAGCTGGATTTAGATCAGGCAGGTCCTACACTGGCCGAATACTAAACATCACCCACCATGTAGAAGATGGATTTGAGAAAGGCATGATAAGAGTTGCTGTGTTTGTAAGTGGTGTATGACAGTCAACCACTGAAAACTGCTTGCCAAAGTTTATGATATAATGCACAACTACCACCTAGTGTAGCTCATGTAATCTCTTTTAGAGAATAGATGTTTTTATATAGAACTGTGCAAGGAATGGAGCTGTCAGCAATGACAATGAAATGACCTCCCACAGGGTAGCATGCTTGCACCAATCTTTTTTAACATGTGCAACCCATGACCAATGACCAACCCATACAGAGTAATATGAGGAACTTCATATACTGATGTTCTATGCATTGTGTTGCAAGAGAAAGACTTCCCTATTTTTGAGACCAGATTAACACATGCACTAAGCAATTTCTCAGATTACTACAATAAGAACCAGCTTTCCGCCAACTCAATCAAGGCACAGCTCACATCTTTTCACCTATGCCATAGAGAAACCAAGTGGAAATTAAACATCACCGGGGATAAAATCCCACTGACTAATCACCTGAACACTGTGTACGTGGGGGTTACATTAGACCAAACACTTATTTTCAAAGCACATGTAGAGAAGATGAAAGGAAAAGTCAGTGCCTGCAACAACAAACTTCAAAGGTTAATACCTCGAAGTGGGGACTGAACCCAGGTACATTACAAATTATGGTACCAGTGCATAGCTACTTCAATTTTAAGAAAACAGACTAGAGAGGCTATTGTGTTACTCTACTGCAGAATATGCATGTCCAGTATGGGAACAATCAGTTCATGCAAAGAAATGAGACCCAGTTCTAAACAACAGCTATCATGAAATAACGGGATAGCTAAAGCCAACACCAAAGGATAATCTGTACTTACTGGCTGGCATTGTACCACCTGATATCAGAAGGAAGGCAGTGAGCCAAAAAGAAAGATCATGGCAGATGGAAGACCCTAGGCCCTCACTCTATGGTCACAACAAAGAAACTAAACGGCTTAAAGCCTGAAAGAGTTTTGTGACCAGTGTTGTGCTGCGGACCATGGTGGCTAACAGGGTGCAATTGAGGTTATGGAAGGAAAGATTACGTACTATCAGGTGCTCCGAAATGGACCTGGAACTCCAGGAGGACCTTCCCAGAGGGGCCGATCTAGACTGACCAACATGGTGATGCCTGGATCACCTGTGCATGTAAACTGGAAGATCAAAAACAAACAAATGGGGCTACTCTAATGACATGACTTTATGTAAGTGCAGTGAAGTGCAGACTATAGAGCATCTGCTCATTTGCTGACTTCTTGGTGAGACCTGTATGAAGGACGACTTCATTTCAGCAATGGAAAGAGCCATTGCTTGTTCACAATTTTGCAAAAATAACTAGTTTATGACAAGGGTACAAGAAGAAGAAGAAGATAGTGTTACAGAGCAGAAGTTAGGGGGAGAGTCTTTACGCAAAGACTACCCATAATGAACTGTGTCCTGCCCCTCTTTCCTTACAGCTTCCAGGCTTTAGAGATCTAGGAAAACTTAACATGGAACTGGCAGCCCTACTATCATGATTAATATCCATGGACCCATTCTATATGAATTTATCTAATACTTCTTTGAAATTGGTTAAACTGTCAGCCTCTGCAACATCTTAAGGCAAAGAGTATAAAAAGAACTTCCTTTTGTTAGTTTTAAACTTGCTTCCTAATATTTTCTGAATAATTCCCACTATTTGTTTTGCATTTTTGACTGCTGCTTATCACTGGACTGATTTTTTCACAATAATTCCAAGATCTGTGCTTCAAATAGTAACAGCTAAGGCAGGGTCAGGCAATTATTTTGGGCAGAGGGCTGCTTACTGAGTTTTGGGGAGCTGTTGAAGGCTGCAGAGGTAGCCCCGCCCCTTGACAGTTGGCCTGCCCCCTGTTGCCATATTGGAACTGGAAATCCTGTCCCCAACCCCTGACCTTTGCCACAGGAAGTCTCTCCTCTTGCCCCAGAAGTACTCCTTTTGGGAGGAAGGGTGCTGCAATCTTGAAACTGGACCCCGCCCCCCCCCGCCAATAATATACAAAAAATAAAATATCTACAATAACTTATTTAAATTTTATTTTAAAATATTTTTGTACTGATTTATGTGTTTACAAAGTGTATCTAGAGGTGACTACTTAATATCTCAAAATACAGTCCTACTGTATGGATGTGGGAGGTAAGGGGGTGTATGTGGCAGGCTGTAGCTGGGGAGTGGGTATGTGTGGTGGGCTGTGGGTATGGTGGGTGGGATGGGAAAGAAAGAGAGAGACAGGGCTGGGCTGCTGGCTTCATTGCATGCAGTTCTTGTGAACAGCATGTGAGCCTCACGCAATGCAGCAAAGCAGACCCTGTGCCCAGGATCTGTGCTCCTGTTGCCCCACCCTGGGTCCTTACCACTCCTAGGGCACATGCATGGGCTCTGAGTCCACCCACTATCACCATTTCCCTGCTTTCCCTCCTTCATGCTTGCCTGCCACTTCTCCCACCACCACTGCTCCCCGCAACCCCAGCTGCTTTCTGCACCACTCCCTGCAGCCCCTGCCACTTGCCATGCCACTGCCATGGCCCCTGCCACTCCCCACTGCTGATCCCCATGGCCCGTCACTCCCCGCAGCCGTTGCTGCTTGCTGTGCCACTGCTACAGCCCTCACTGCTACCTGCTGCCACCGCCCCCTTGCTCACCATGCTGCTCTCTGCACCCCCCCACCACCTGCTGCTTCCTGTTCTGGCTTCAGCCCAGCCCAGCAAGCACCACAGGGCTCCCAGCTGCTGGGTAGTTTGCAGCGGTTTCCACCCCCTCCCTCCATCCGATCTTATCTTACTTTCTACTCAGACGGAGGGAGGTGGGGAGCAGTTTCAGGGTTGCATAGTCAGAAGCTGCAGAGGCTTCCGGCTGGGGGCTGAGGGTGGGAGCGGGGAAGAGGTTGGGGGGCTGGGGGCAGGGTGGATCTGGGCCAGCCATGCTGCTCATCTGCTGGGTCCTGCCACAGGCTCTCCCTGGGTTCTACTGCTGCTGGCTGCCTGTCATCTTTGACAGGCAAGACAGGGGCAGATAAAAATTAATTTTCTAAAATGTTTAGGGCCCCCACAGGGCTGGATGTGGCCTGTGGGCCATATTTTGCCCACCCCTGAGCTAAGTTATATTCCATCACCAGTCAATGCTCTCTAACTTTTTCTTTAAGCACTGTATTTGGTAGGAGCTAAGTCTTAAGTCAGGGGTTGGCCAGCCCCTGGAAAGTTTCTGTGTGCGGCACACAGCAGATCAGGGAGGGGACAAGCAGTGCAGTGGCAGATAGGGCAGGAAGTAGAAAGCAGAGTGGCAGATGGGATACAAAGCACAATGAAGGAAGCAGAAGGCAGAGCAGCATATTGGGCAAAAGGAACCAGCATGGCACTTGGGAAGGGTGTGGGGCCAACTTGTGGCACGTCTGCCAAAGAGGTTGGCCCGACTCCCAACTTCACACAAGTAAAAGTTAACTTTGTCTCCCTGATTCAGATGTGAGAAAGGTGGTTAAAATTTCCCACTGCAAAAACCACTGCCCAAATAAAGTAACATTTAAATTGCTGTTTTGACATCACAAAGAGATCTGAAATGGTTCAAGAGCATAATTCCTGATTCTTATTTAGTGTTTACAAACATTAACCAATTAATCTTCTTTCATTAGTTAATTAAGATAAGTTTACTGATTGCCAAGGGTGCACTGCAGAAATGATAGAAAGAAATTTCATCACACTCACTATCTAAATGGACATTTGCTTTCTCAGAGGCTATTTACTACTTATATCTGAAGTAGGAGGTAAAATCAATATAGCTGAGGTTTTTGGGTTTTTTTTTTTTTAATTCAGGCTTAAAATTAGGTTTCTAAATACCAACCTGATTTTTAAAGTGCTATACATAAGGTGCATCTACAGATGTTGCTATGAAGATGTTGTTCCTGCACCGTGATTTAGTACTTCCTTTTGGAAGTACTAAATCATGGTGCAGTAACAGCCCATACTGCGCCGTACGCATGGTGCAGTTATTTTTAGCAGCTACTTCACTGTAGTGGTGTGCTATACTGGAGGAGCACGTCACTATAGTGAAGTAGCAGCTGGTCACATGTAGATGCCCACAGATGCTACATTGCCCTAGTGTGTTGCTGCAGTAACATAGAATCACATGTGTATGCGCCCATAAGGGCAACTCCTTTTAATTTAAAGTATAGAACTACAGCACTTTTTTTACAGAAGGCCACTTATTTTGATATGTGATCATGCATGTAGGAGGCAAATTCTAGGCTTCCTCTTTTTAGAACTATGGCTAATGATTTTGACAATAACATATAGAAATCCAATATGAAACTCTGAGTTCCCAATTAATACAAAAATGTTTGGCTTCCCCTTCATTCCCTTTTTAACCTTTGATTTCTTCTGTATTTCTGTCTCATCATTTTGTTCTTTTTCTTTCTAATTTTAACAGTTTATTTAACAGAATTAGCATGTATTGCCAGGCCTATCCTGTCCTTTTTAGAGGTGGATGGTTGTCTGTAATTTGCAACTACACTATATAAAATACATTGATAAAAATCTTTACTTTTCTTAAACTTTAACACATTTTTTTTTACTTGAGGATCAAATGGTGACTCCATAAAAAACAAAAAGGCTGGGTTTTTGGCAAAGGAAGCAATAATATTTTGAAAGAAAAATCACACATGGCTTAAATTACTTTGTTCACAAGTAGGATTTTTTTTTCTAGCTTTAAAAAAATATATATATATTATTGTTGTTATTTATCATAGCATTGCTGTATATTGGACCCATTCTGATTCCCATTTTGTTAGGTTATTAGCAAAGGTCTTATTATTAAATATTGAAATGCCTATTTGTGTGTCTTGTTTTCTACTTTTAAAGAAGCATAGCTGCATCAAAGAACATCAACACATTCCTCTCAGACTTTTTGCTTTGCTAATATTATCTGATAATATATTATCCTCTCTAATGTGCATTGTACATCAGGGCCCATCCAGACTTTCTCCATTCATTCCACTGGGAATTGGAATCAGACCCAGAGCTTTAGAACAGGCACAGACATTACACTTTTACTGGTATAAGTGAACAGAAACCGGTCTATAACCATAACAGAACAGAAGTTCAGCACACAAAGCCAGTCTATACCTGCAACAGAACAGAAGTATTTCAAAATGATGTAACCTGGTCTAAGATATGCAACCCCCACCCAAGGGCAAATGTGTGTTCTTTTCACTACTTACCTAAACTACACCACTTACAGAAAATTGCATAACTTAGACTGATTCTGCCTTAGGCTTTTTTAATGTCTGTACCTAGCCTTAAGGTCAGTAAGTGTAATTCTGCACTCTATTACACTTGTGTAAACCCATAGGAATGTGCAAAATAGAATCCAGTGGATAGAGCAGGCATCCAAGCCATGCAGACTTGGGCTCATATAGTACTTGTGGGTGCATTACTCTAGAGTCTAGAATGAAAGAAAAGAATGGAAATGGAAGAAAGTAGTGTTATAACACATTTCAGTATTGGGAATTAGTGAGAAGATTGGGTAGTACTGATTTAATCCAAAGACCTTTTGGGTTTCCTGCAACTTCTGGTACCTTTAAGGATTCAATTGGAAATAAATGATCTTGGGGAACTGTGTGACTCTTTCATGATGAAATATGCACTGCTTTTCAACTAACTGAACTATCTCATTGAGCATCAGAAGTGTTATCTGTCTCTAAATTTCCATTTGGCTAATGACTCTCTCAGCATAGTGTATGACTAAAGCTGTCACTGCAATAACTGTAGTAATACATCAATAATTTTTTTTCCAGCTTTTCTCCTAGCTTTACCAAGTGCAATGAAGAGATCAGTGGTCTAATAGAGTTACTATAGGTATAATGAAAATTCACAAAACTTATCTAACTGAGAAAATGTTAGTTTTGCTGTGAAAGCACTCATCTTCTTGCACTCAGTGCTAAGAATAGAATTACACCTAATTAAATAAAACGACTTTGTGCCTATTCAATACCTAAGAAAGAGCCTCAATTGTCATTTTCACATTTGATTCTAAAATCAACATTTGCAGCAGTGAAAGAAATAATGTATGTGAAAAAACTTGAAAAATCCACTGAATTAATATGAATCAGTGAAGTTTCCTTGACATTAGTGGAGCCAGCTGAGGACTCAGTTAAACCAGCTGAGAATGTTGCTTACTTTGTCTTTGAAGTGCAGGAGTTGCTATCATTGCTATAATCAAGAAGTACCTTTTATGCTTAACTCTAATGACAGACATACTCTTTTTTTTTATTTCACAGGCTTCAAAATTCAAGAAAGCAATATGCTTGCTACTGTTTTCTGCAATTGCTTCATGCATGTAGCATGGCATGAAATGCTTTCTTTAGTAAACTGGGGAAGTTTTGGAGAGTGATATCTAACATGGAAAGTCTATGTTATTTAGTAACCTTTCATTCAAATGCCATGTTTACTTTCCAGTAGAGGTGTTATCTGTTTCGAGTTCTGCTTTTTATAAAACGAAAATTAGACGGTTCACAAAACTGATTCTTATTAGGATATTGATAATTTTTTAATTACAATAATTAATTAAATATTTTCTGCTATATAGAGAAAGTGATAATTTTGAGTATATGAATACGCAAGCATAGCGTTAATACTGTCATGTCATGGGCCTTTACAATTATAGGGCTACACAGTTTTCCTGTAGTTACCTCTACACATGCAAGTCAGACCTTTATAACCATAAAAGCACTTCTAGAGTTCTACAACCAAGTTGTATCCAATGTTCTATCCAATGCCATTAATAGTGCTATTCTCAGCAGCCCAATTTCTTATGACTTGTCCTAACAGTCATGCACAAAGAGTACTTTGTAACATTGTCATATTTTGTATGCCCCTTGAATCCATCCACAAACTGTTAAAAAGGATGATGCCAAAATTGGGACTATGAATAAATTAGGGCACAGATTTCTGCTATGTAGGTAGAACAGCTGGAAATATTACCACAAGAAGGATTTACCCAATCTTACAAGAAAAAGCTTCAAGCAACAGAAAAAAAATCTAGGAAAAGAATACCAGAGACTGAATATATTATGCATTAATGAGAGGATAGGGAATCTGAGGGTGAAAAGTTGGCTGCTGTGTTAGAAGCAAAGCCTAAGAAAAAAGCAAAATTATGAAAGGCTTTTTATATTAGAGAGAATTTGAGCAGACTATAATCAAATGAGGTTCCTACTAACATTCTCCTCCTTTGTTGCATCTTCCCTTCCCCCACTCAGTGACCCTAGAAACAGTTCCTGCTCACCCCTCTTGAGTGCAAAGAGAGCTCCAGGCTAAGCCTTGGGGGAACTGGGTTTTGTCTTTGCCGTGTCTCTAGCTTTGTGGACCATCAAAGCTGATCCTATGGGGTGAGGACGCACATAAATCTGACCCATTCCAAAAATTTTACATGAGATCAGATCCAGCTGTTGTAGATACTATGCTTACCTAAAGAGTACTGTTGCCAGGGTTTCCAGTCAAGGAAATGTCAACCACACACCTCCCTCCCATGGATGGACGTATGCAGCAAGACAGGGTCATATTAATGGGTTTTTAACTGTCCGTGCATTTAAGGTTTTGGTTTCTTAATCCTGTTGTTCTAAACCACAATAAATAAATGTGACTAAATACCATGTTATCATTAACGGCTTTCAAGTTACTATAAATGAATATCAGTAATGTGATGATTTATCTTATTTTTCCACCCAGCATGTTGCTTGTATCATGTACAAAAAAGATAATATTGTAGCTGAAATTTGTATAGAGGTTAATGTGGTCCAGTGGACAGAGAATCAGGACATCCAGGTATTCCAGTTCTGTCAGTGACAAGTTACATAACCACATTTGGAAAAATTTTAATTTCCTGACTGTTTTCCTATTTATAAAATGAGGACAATACCTACTTTTTGCAGGGGGGTGGGATAGGACTTTGATTGCTCCAGCTTAAAATGAAAAAGCAGAATTTGGGTTACCTGAACTTGAATTCTACATTCAAGGTTTCCATGGACTTTCAAGCAATACTGTCTATCCTTATTTTTAGAATTGGGGTTCTTTTCTAACAGCTTTAAGAGCTATTAACTCTCTCTGGAGTGGACCTTTTACTTTCAGAGTTTTATATTTTGTCAGCTTGATATCATTGGTTTTGTGCCTACTTTTATGTGTTTCCAATAAGAACTTTTTTAACTTTATCTCTGTAATTTCTCCACGAAACTGAAACATTTTGACCTTTTCTGGTTAGGTGGATTTTGCATGTTATCCCTATGACATTTTTTCAGTGAAGGTATATGTGCCCAGGGTGAATGAGGAAGAATGTCTACCTTTGTTATACAGCTTTTTGATTTGGGGATTGGCAGAATAATGAATGCATCTTTCTGCAGCTAGCTAAGATATGGGAGTCTTGCTACAGTCATAGTGCATTTACAATCGAAGTCCTCGGCCACTGAATTCTACTTTTATGATTGATATGACTATGTAGTGCTTGATGTTGGATTTTCATTGAGACTTGTTGGAAAGTGCTATGTTGGCAAACTTAAAATTACTCAGTTGCCTTTCATTTTACATTTCCAAATATTCTAACATCTTGATTCTTCCCCACTCCCCCTGCACCCATGTTTCTTTTTCTCACTCCCCATTCACAGATGAAATAAGTAGTTACTGAGAATTAGCATCCCCTCCCCTCTCTTCTCTTACCCATTGTTTTCCTAATTTTCACCTAGTTACGTTCTCACTGACCTCCTGTCACATTTTCTGTTTCTTTCATTCCTTGGAGATCTCAGAACAACAGTAAAGTCTCCCTATGCCTGAAGAAGGGTGAATGTGCCTGAAAGCTTGCAAATAATTTTCTTCCAACTACTTAGCTGGTCTAATAAAAGATCTACCCAAAGACCTTGCCTGCCTATGTCCTTAGACCAAGGGCTACAACCAAATACCCTGCATCTGAGATGAATATGTTTAATGACCTGTCAAATAGGCCATTGCAGACATGGTCCAAAACACATGAGCCAGACCCTTCCAGACAATGATGAATTTACATTTTAAAAGGAGAGGCCTGTGGCAAGAATGATGCCTGGCTATTCACGAAAGGGCATTCTTACTGTGGGGAAATTAAGTATAAAACAGCTATCTTTAGGATTTTGGAATAGTCTGAAAGGATGTATAGATTCTCCTGGTCATAATTAGATCAGGGAAGACTTCTGATCTGGTAAACTAATATATCCTTGGGGGGCAGAAAATTACATGCATAATATGGGCTCCTCAAAAATCCAATGGATGATATATGTACGTGGCCAGATAACAAACCATACTTACAATTTACCTTAAAAGCAAGTGCTTTTTTTCTAATCTTCCTGGGCATAAGGAGCTTCAGTCTTTTGGACAGTGGGCTGAGTATTCTGGCTGACAAGACACGATACGGGGAACATCTTCAGAGACCAGAACTGCTTGCTAACCTGTTGGGATAAGCAGAAGCTTTCTTAGGTTTAAGATGCAGGGTAAAATGAAACTGTCCTTCTGATATCTCCTTTGGTTTGTTCTTTCTTATATCTCTGTCTGTATCTCCCCATATGGTTACTTATTTCTTATATTTAACCTTATTTTTATAATAAATCTTTTGTTCTCTTTTATAACCAACTTATTGTTATGGCTAAGTATGATTTCAGAGTATTTGCCCATACAGGCAAGCTTCTTCTACAGAATCAGGGAGGAGAGGGCCAATGTATATTTCTGAGCACAGTACCAGACAAAGGGTATGATTGTTGTAGCTGGCAAAATTCCCTCTGCTAAGTGCAGGCAAGACCAGGGTAAAGCAGCTAAAGCTTCACACTACTGGTCAGGGAGGTGACCTTTGGAGCATATCAGTTCATTCTCAGTGGTCAAATAACAGATGGTAAAGAGGGATTTGGGACACCTGGGAACATATAAGGACAACCCAGGAGTGTCTCTCAAAGGTATATCTGACTATCACAAAAATATGTTCTTAAAATAATTAGAGCCCCTTTCCAGAATAGAACTGCACTTGCTGAGACTTTCAAACTGTTTCTCAGTGAGTTGCATCTTACTTTCTGGGAAGTCCCATCACAGAAAATGTGGCTACTTGTGTAGTTAAAGTTCTCCTTGATACAAATAAGTATGACGACTTTGACAGTTAACTCTTGATACCATTAAACTTCACAGCAGCTTAGTAAGGTACCTTTGTGTGAGAATATATTAAATTTACTTTCACTGGTCATCACAGCACTATAGTTCCAATCCTGTTCTCTTTGAAGTTAATTTGAGGTTTAGGCCATAAAGTGAAAAACTGCTGAACTGAATAGCAAAGTACAGTGCTAATTTCTAACAGAATTTTTCTCTGCATGGGAGATTTGATAGCAAGTAGTATAGTTTTAAAGTGTTACCAAATGCAAATGAAGGAGAAACTGGGACTTTGGGGTATAAAAAGTATATTATGTAGTTCCAAGAGGTCCAGTGACACTTGTGTTGTGTTTAATCAAGTAGAACAAAGTAGATATTAGATCCTGGTAGACTATTTTGCTTAGCAGTCTATGAGTTCTGTTTAAATCTCAGTGGCCTGAATGCTAATTAATAGAACAAATTAATCTTTTTGACCCAAAGGAAATTTACAAGCATGTTCTTCTTACACTTACAAGGATATTTATGTAGGCTTTCAATGGCTCCATTGCAAAGACTGAATAAGAGATATGTGGCAGTCCCAAAATAAAATTAGAAGGAATCAGGTTTAATCACTGAGGCTTTATAAAATGTAATTGTTACAGTAAAATGAGGTTGCCATACAATTTACTGTCAAAACAGTTTGACATCCCAAAGGAGAATTATTCTCTCAGAAGGAGCTTATTTTTTTTTCTCTTGAAGTTTGCAGATCGATATTGTGTTGTAAAAGAATGCAGAGATTCTGCTGATGTGTGTTATTTTCTAAAAAGTAAAGAAATTCCTTATGTTAGGAAAAAATATATATATAAACTTTCACAAATACAATGCATTTGTGATACAAACATGACTTCAATTTGTCCTCTGTGCTTGTTAATTGTCACAGTATCGTGGCATAACAGACATCATCTTTCAGTTCAAGATGTGTTCTTCTCACAGTTATTTTGTTTGCACCGTGGTAAATATGTTTACAACTGCCTGGGATCAGCTGGTCTTTAGGGGATAATGAAGCTACACCCCGCTATTAATGACAAAACTGACAGCTACACTATAGACTATGGGCCTGGTTTCCATTTACTTTGCTTTTTCAAATCTATTAGTACATAAACTAGGGGAAGAGGAGATTTATGAATTGTGTGGGTGGCAGCAATACTTATGACCCTAGTAAAATCCCTTACAAAAGGAAAAGGGCCCAATGCTGGTACACGTGTGTGTGTGCATGCACACATGTGTTCTGCTAGGGCATCATGTTCTGAACCTGAAGATGTGAAATGGGGCAGAGTTCAGAGCTCTTGGGTAGTTTTCAACTTTTGGAAAGAGAGTGATTCCATATGCTTGGGGATACCAAATGTATTGTATTGGAAGTTTTTTGAGCTGCTGTGCATTGTTTTGTGGGAGCTGGGGAGCTCTGTGGAAGTTCTAAGCTGGAAGGGAAATAGGGGTGTTGGACAGAAAACAAGGGAGAATTTTAAACTACCAATTAATATGATTGTGGGTTAGCTGAAGGGACAAAATCAGTGATTAAGAACTGTTAAAGGTTGACAAAGGAATAAATATCGTTTCCCTCTATCTTAACCTTTACTTTGAGAATACACTTTTTTTTTTAATTC
Source organism: Alligator sinensis (assembly GCF_000455745.1). Taxonomy (NCBI): domain Eukaryota; kingdom Metazoa; phylum Chordata; order Crocodylia; family Alligatoridae; genus Alligator; species Alligator sinensis. Next base: position 1,015,241 of record NW_005841984.1, read on the forward strand.
ATAAAGAGAAACTGGAGCTGGGGAAGAAGAGGAGGCACACCTTTTTCTTTTTACTTACCCATCCATTTCTCTCATCCTACACCAAAACTCTTTATTAGGTACCATCCTTTCCTTCTTTTTGGGGCATCAGCTACTAACTCTGGATCAATGTTCAATTTTGTTAGTGGAGCATGATTGGAAAACTTGCCTCAGAATGCTTATTTTTTTACAAAAGATGGGAGAGAGCCCAAATCCGTGAATTCTTTTTGACCATCTCTTTACTAGGTTAGGGGAATCTCTCTCTTGCTCAGACCTCACTTTAGAACCCCTTTTATTTTAATTGGGCTTATTTCTGTCTCCCAGGGTCTGCACAGCTGTGGTTTGCACTCAAAACTTGTTATTCTTCCCTTTTCCACTATCACAAGTTTCCTTTCACAGTGACTCCAGTGAATTAAATCAAGTTTTTATTGCCTTTTGAACATATAGCATATTGATAAACAACTCTGTTGTAAAAAAAGAGTGTCAGCCTGTACAACCACATTTTACAACTTGAATAGAATGTCTCTTCAGATTTAGTTGATCTAAAATATTTCATGCCTCTGGCACAAAAACAATGTTTACCTATTCATTTGCCTCCATCAGCTGCATAGGTTAAAACCAAAGCCAATTATTTCTTAGAGTATATAGGACACTCACACAGGTTTTTATATATATTTTTGCAGTTCCTAAAACCACACTGATATTTACTTTAGGTATGTGCATCTTTCTTCTTCCACTTTTACCAAAAAGGTCAAGGACCACTATGCTTAGCAATAGGAAATTCTGAATATAGCTTTCAAATACTGTGTTTTCTGATTCTTTCAAATATTTAGGGCATGTGTAGATGAAATGAGGGCCCTAAATGAAGCAGTGGGTTTTAAAAAACACCACTTCAATTTAGGGCCGATTAAACCTTCATGTTGTGCACACACCCTGCTGATTTACTGGCCTCTCTGGTGGGAAGGGGAGGGCGAGCTGCTGGCAGGTGGAGCAGTCCCTGGGCTATGAGGGAGGTGTGGGGAGAGGCTGGTGCTCCCCTACCCCAGGTGGCACCTGCCTGCAGGCACCCGACTTGGGCAGTCCCAGGGGGCACCACAGCTGTGGAGGGAAGCACTGGGCCCCAGCACAGCTTAGGCAGGCAGGCTCCAGGGCAGGGAAATAAAAAAGATCAGACTCACTGCTTTTCTTGGGCAGAGTCTGCTTTCCTGGGCTGCTGCTAAGATGCCTGCAGGGTTTCCTGCAGAGCCGTGGAGCTTCATGGAGCCCGGTGCTTCACTCCGCGACTGTAGGAGCAGCAAACTAAAATTCCTTGGAGGAGTTTTAGTTTGCTGCACCCCAAGTCATTTAAGGCGCGTTACACTGCCGAATTTCCTACAGCAGCTGGAATTAATGTTCAATACGCCACCAAGGCATGCAAACACTGACACCATTAAAACAGTGCAAAAGCATTTAGCCCACTTTAAAGTGTTATGCACACACGCCTCTCGTTTCATCTACACATGGCCTTAGATACCAGTTACTAATACCCTTTAACTATGAATGAAAGTAAAACTGCTTGCTAGAAGGCTGTCCAACTTCATAGCAGGCTGTAGGCCACTTCAGGATGGACTCCATAATGTGAGGACCTGTTCCCCCTCACCTTTGCAGATGGAAACTCCTCCAGCACTGTGTTCCCCCACATCACTGCACCATGCATGTGAGTAGGTGCCCTCCCCACATTACTGCATCATGTGCATGGATAGGTGGGTGCCCTCCCCTCTGCCTTACCTGTAGGTTCCCTCATTGTATCAAGCCGTGGTTCCCCTGGCGCTGCAAGCTGCATTGCACCCTGCCACCCTGCCCCACGCACTGGAGAGAAAAGGGAGGCAGAGCCTGGAGATGTGAGCTGCAGGCTGGAGAGTGGAAGAAAGTAACATCCATTAGAACTATAGAGGGCTGTAGATTGTCCTATGGGCTGGCATTTGGACAGCCCTGGATTATACAATGGTTTTTATTAATAAAGGTATTTGTTTTTGATTTTTTTCACAAGTAATGGTTACTGTGTGAGAAAATATAAGTTAAAGACTTAAACAATATCCTGCTAAAAAATAAATCACAAATAACCTAGAATTTCCCCAAAACTATACAATAAAAAAGGTTAATAACAACTTCCAGACCCCTAACTCAATAATTTTATTCAGGGGTAATGGGAAGAGTATCACTAATAAGTCTCAATGATATTACAATCGATTCTGGCAATGGCAAGAGGGAAGCTAATTTGTAAAGTATGTCCTAATTGCTCAAATGTGGTTCTCTGTTGGATAGTGAATGATTAATGTGGGATAGTAGATGGTATAAGAGAAAACAGGAGAGAAGTAAGTAAAGCGACCATGACATATTTGAGTTCAGGATCCTGAAAAAGAAAGAAAGAGGAGCAACAGAGTAAGGACTCTGGATTTCAGAAAAGCAGACTTTGATGTGCTTAGGGAACTCATGGGCAGGATCCCCTGGGAAGCCAGTCTGAGGGGGAGAGGACCTCAGGAGAGCTGGCTGTACTTTAAAGAAGCCTTACTGAGAGTGAAAGAACAAACCACCCTGATGTGCAGGAAGACTAGCAAGTATGGAGAAGACCAGCTTGGCTTAGCAGGGAATTCTTCAGTAAAATAAATCACAAAAAGAAAGCTTATAAGGAGTGGGAACTTGGACAAACAACTAGAGAGGAGTATAAGAGTATTGCCCGGGCATGCAGGGGTGAAGTCAGGGGCCATGTCTACATGAGTGTGGATGTTTGTTTCCCTGGGGACAACAAGCAGCAGCATACCTTCTGCCACTGCTACTTGTCCCCAGGGAACAGCTGTGCCATGTGCACTCTGGCACATGGCAGGATATCCCATGTGGGGTAGGGTAGGCTAGGGCCAGCAGTAGGATGGCCCCAGTAGCCTTACCTGGGGCCCTGAGGGTCTGGGGCTGCAGCAGCAGTGATCTTGCTCCTTGCAGCCTGGCTTGGAGCTGGTGTGTGGCTGGCCAGCCAGACTTTGATTTTGGGCAGTGCATGCTGCAGCTGCATGCTCCACTCCATATTTTTTGTGTGGGGTTCTTTTTTAAGCCTAGGATCCACCAGGGTAAAAAAAAAACCCTCTGTGCTGCTACCTTGCAGTGCAGAGAACAGCTGATGCGTCTAACATACCACAAAGCTGTGCTCGTTAGGGTGCAGCCAGGAAAGCCAAAGTGCAATAGGAGTTGTAGCTAGCAAAGGATGTGAATGGTAAAAGAAAGGTTTCTACAAGTATGTCAGTAACAAGAGGAAGATCAGGGAAATGGGGGAAGCAGAAAAGGCTGAAGTGCTCAATGACTTTTTCACCTCAGTCTTCACTGGCAAAGTCAGCTCCCAGACTACTTCATCTGGCAGCACAGTTTGGGGAGGAGATAAGCAGCCAGCAATGTCAAAAGAACAGGTTAGGGTCTATTTAGAAAAGCTGGACATGTACAAGTCCATGGACATAAACAGGATGAACCCTAGGGTGCTGAGGAAGTTGGCTGTTGTGATTGTAGAGCCACTGGCCATCATCTTTGAAAACTCATGGTGATTGGAAGAGGTCCCAAAGGATTGAAAAAGGGCAAATATGGTGCCCATATTTAGGAAAGGAAAAACAAGATACAGAGAACTATAGACTGGTCAGCCTTACCTCAGTCCGTGGAAAAATCATGCAGGAGATCCTTAAGGAATCCATTTCTAAATACTTGGAGGAGAAAAAGGTGATTAAGAACAGTCAGCATGGATTCACCAAGGACAAGTCATGCCTGACCAACCTGATTACATTCTGTGATGAGATGACTGGCTTTGGATGTGGGGAGACCAGTGGATGTAGTATACATTGATTTTAGCAAGGCTTTTGATACAGTCTCCCACTACATTTTTGTAGGAAACACAGGAAGTATGGGCTAGATGAATGGACTGTAAGGGATAGAAAACTGGCTGGACCATTGGGCTCAGAGGGTAGTTATCAGTGGCTTGATGTCTAGGTAGCTGCTGATATAAAGTGGAGTGCCCCAGAGGCCTCTGTTTGACCTGATCATTTAGCATTCAGCATCTTGTGAGGCTGTTTCCAGTAGGAGAATTTAATGATATAAGTTAGATGTTTCTTTACAACCTGATTCATTTTCAGTGAATGGCTACAAGATCCTATTTCCCTGAACAAAATAGAAACAACAAGGAGGTAGTTTCCTCATGCAGAAATTTAAGCCTGCTTTTAAAGGAAGTAATATGTACAAAACCAGATCTGTCTTTTGGCTTTCCACCAGGCCTACACTCACCACTCTTACTCTCTTAACATCTGTTTGTCTTCCATTGGTTTTCTGCTGGCATTTTTATTCTTAAATATGTGAACAGTCACATCTGCAAGTAATCAAACCTCTAGCACTCGGTTCCAGGGAAACCCCTCGGCCCACATAGCAGAGCTTCTAATTGGCCTTGCCATACAGCTCCATGCCTGCAGTGGTTGTTTTCTATTGTTTCAGCTATTATTATGCAAAAATGCATTCAACTGCTCTTTCAATTTAGCCTGCATGAAAGATTATTTTTACAACCACTGATTTTAACTAGGTCCATGACTGGTCAATAGATCAAAAGACTCATTTCATGGTAGCTATTAATGCCCTCAGCATAAATAATGTATTATTTTATATATATACTTATACATATCAAAACACCTTGAATCAAGTTCAGTCTGCCCTAACCCAGGAAAGTTTGCAAGGTAATTTATTTCCAGGGCAGGTATTTTGCCTCAAACTTCTCTCCCTTGGAACAACTGCATTCTCGTGGACTAGCATTGGACCATGAAAAAGCATAGTCAGAGACAATTATTTTTTAACCTACCGAAGTAGCAGTAACTATGATAACTGTGTTATTTATACTACAACCCCAGACTTGGGAAATGGAGAGCCATGCTTAGACAAAACAGTATATATAAAGGAAGTAAAAATACAACTTTCTAACACAGAGTCTTACCAGCTCTTGACAGAGGACCCCACCGGCACTGACCCCAGGGCACTGGTACAGGACCCATACTCCACTCACTTACACTCTCCACGCTCCCCATCTTCGCTTTCCCCACCTCCTGCCCGTCACCTTCTCCTTCTCACCATGCTCGTGGCAATGCTTGTGGTGCCACTTGTGGGAGCGGCCACTGCCACCGCAGTACTCCTGCTGCCCCCAGCTGTCACACTTTGCTTCTCCACATGAGGGCCACCGCTGGTCCCGCACCCACTCCTGCAGCCACCACTACTGCAGCCATTGTTGCTGCTGTTCCTGGCCACCACAGGTGCCTTGGCCTGATGCAGGGATGGCACCGAGCGCAAGTGACTGCAGGGCAAGCAGTGCTTGGGCTCGTAGCAGGGGCACAGCAGCAACAGGGGCAGCCCGGGCTCATCACTCAGTGGCAGCTGCCAGAGCACAGCAGCCAGGTGTGGTAGGAGCACCGCGATGGCAGTAGCCACTACTGCGAGCAGCACTGTGGGCGCGGCGACAAGGGGAAGGCAGCAGCAGTCGAGCCCACTTTGTTCTTCTCCTCCACCACAGCTGCCACAAATATACTGGTGGCCCCAAGGTGTGTTGCAAGGGCCGCTCTGCCTCACTGCTGTGGTGGCAGGCTGCCACCACCACACCTCTCCTGTGAGCCTCAGCACCACTTGCTCTGCAGCCGCTTGCACTCAGTGCCATCCCCAGAGCAGGCCAAAGCACCCGTGGCAGCCATGGCAAGCACGGGCAACAGGAGAAGGAGGTGGCAGACAAGCCCAGCTCATCCTCCTCCTGGCCCTATGGCTGCTTGTGCCATGAGTCCGAGCACCACTAGCCCCATGGATGCTTGCACTCAGCCTGTCCCCACAGCAGGCTGAGGCGCCCGTGGCGGCCAGGAACAGCAACGGGTGCTGGGCCAGTGGGGGGGTGGTGGAAAAAATCAAACCAAATTCTTGAGATCCTAAACTACTGCTTCTCCATAGTTTTGATTAATATTTGAACAGTAATTTAAAGATATGAAGAGCTTTATATAAATGTAAAGGTTCATTCTTAAGAACAATCATTTGTTTAGTATGATTCTCTAGAAGTTAAAATACAATGATGATCCACATTGATGATACTTTGGGTGTTGTTTGTGATGAGTAAATGAGGCTGCATCATTATATTTTAAGATTCATAGTTAACTTTAAAAGAAGCTTTAAATAATATTGAGAAAAAAAAAATTGGAACTTTTCAAACCATTGCAAAATGTCTGCATGAAGAAAAAAAACTTCAAATTGGTAGGTCTAGAAAAGAAACTTTGGGCTTAGCTAGTTCTTATGCCTTTGGTAACACAAAATAAATTACGTAATTCTATGTATATCTTTGTTATTTCTGACTTTGCCTTGAATACTTTACATTTAGACAGTCTATGACTGCCTTTGATAAACCATCTTGTTGTTCTACAATGCACCATTTGGCCAGTATGTTTCCTGCAGCACTAAGGAACTGTAATGCAAGGGACCTTATTGATATTACTGCAACTTCATGTCATTGGAGGTCCATCCCTGAAGAATTTATTCTACAGCCCTAGTCTATTCCCAGTCTAGTCTATTTAGAAGTCTATTCTCATCCTACTTTGTACATAGGGTGACATTTTTCTGCATCAAATCTGGAATAATGGTTCTTAAATTTACCAAAAAACCCCACACAGTTAGATGTAGTGGCTAGAAGCCCTAATTAAACAAACTCAGGCTGGAAAGAAGCTGCACATTTTTTACATTAAGGGTAATTAGCCACTGAATCTGAAAGATGCAAAGATAATTACTCTAAACAAAATAAAGGGGGAACTTTATTTTTGTAACAGACTGTAACAACTATCAAGGGATATCTCTGCTCAGTGTGGTCAATAAAGTGCTTGCAAGGGTCCTTCTGAAAACTCCAAGTCCTTACTGAGAGATCCTTGAGAGCCACTGTGGGTTCAGAGTTGGATGCTCCATCATCTGGCATGTGCCCCCCCTGACAAGGCCGTCCCCACTGCCACCAACACTGCTGGTGGCATTAGTGGGAACTCGCCAGCTCCTCTGCCACTGCTGGCATTTGCAGATGCTCACCAGCTCCACCCCTGCTGCTACCACTGGCATCTGCAGATGCTTGCCAGCTCTGGCCCCCACCACCAGTGGCTTCTGTGGGTGCCCCCCCAGACTCAGGAGGCACCAGTTGCCCATGTTCCAAAACTGACATGTCCTTCACACTGTGTTTGTTGCAAGAAAAAAAAAACATAAAAAAATGGAACCTCTCTATGGAGCATTCATCAACCTACAAAAGGCCTTTACAAGACCCTGTTGAAAACTGGCTGTTCACAAAATGCACTCTTCCTATTTAAGGAGTTCTATGAGCGAATGAAGGCAGCCATCCAGTATTAAAATAAAACATCATCTGAGTTTAGCATTGATACTGGCATGAAGTAAAGCTGTGTTTTAGCACCTACCATCTTTGGCATCATCTTCTCTATCCTTCTTATGTATGCTTTTGGAAGTGATCAATCTTGTGTACTAATTGAATCAAGGCTGGACAGCAATTTGTTCAACATCAGATGATTTCAGAGCAAAAGGCATGTCACCCAGCTGACTGTTCAGGGTCTGCTCTTTGCAGATGACTCTGCATTTGTTTCTGACTCACCTGATGAATTGCAGATCATGACGAACAAGTTCTCCGATGCGTGGATCAATTTTGGCATGGCAATCAATATTAAGAAAACAGTTGTCATGTCACAGGGCACCAACATCCCACCCAAAATCTATGTTAATAATGAAGCTCTGGACAGTGTAGACCACTTCTGCTATCTCGGCTCAGCTCTTACTAGCTCAGTTAGCCTTGATAGAGAACTTGACGTGAGAATTGGTAAAGCTCTGTCACCTTTGGCAAAAATACCTCAAAAATACCTTGTATCTGGAACAACAAACTATTAACCCTTAACACAAAGGTGTCCGTCTATCAGGCTTGCGTCCTCAGTACTCTCCTTTATGATTGTGAGAGCTGGGATGGAGTCTATTTATATTATGATCACTTCCAATCAGAAATCAGGGTCCCTTTTACTAGGCAGTACAAATATATATATAAATATAATGGCAGATGGTCCCTGCCCCACACCAGTTGGACTGTTCCAATGAACCAAGAATATAAGGGCATAATCCCAGATCCAACTCCAATAAAACAATAAAAAAAAATTCTTTGACTTGGTTAGGAACAGAATCAAACCATAATCATTTTTAAATTCTCTATGCAGGATTGATGCATTTGCTAAAGAAGTGGGGCAGCAAATCTGGTCCTGCTGTCTGTTATACAATAGTTTCAATGCATAGGAACAGGTCATAACATTTTGACTTTGAAGACAACCTTGTGCTGAAATGGAATTATTATGAAAGCTTCATTTAAAAGAATGGGAACTTAGCTTAAAATATTTTTTTAGTACTGATAGCAACTTGTTTACCTGATAATCTCTAGTCATAATTGATCAAGAGCTGCTGCTACACATTTTCTTGATGGTAGGGGTACTGTGTTAATCATTGAAGTTATGTGTTTGTAAGCATTATTGCTGATCTTGCATTCTTACTATACATGTATGTGGGGGTTGTGAATATAGTTTGCCGGGTAGTTAATTATTATAGTTTCTTAGCACACACTTGTCTATTGCTTTTCTTTTATCTATGTCATTATCATCTGTGCATCATAAGTAATATGCGTTTTTATTTATTGATTCATTGACTATTTTGTCTAGTGGCTAAGTCTGTCTTTGACAACATTTCCCCTAAAGGAGCACTGTTTATTTCCTAAGGGGTATTTGCTTAAACAAAGCTACCGTATTAAAATCTTACAAGAGTAAGATTCTTGTCAAGAACCCCTTTGGTCTAACTCATTTGAAAATCTTTTAGCATGTTCTAGTAGGTCAAATAAAATAGACTTAAATTAATCATGTTTTCTATTACAATGTTGCCTATGGTAACAATATAATTATAAAGACACCCAAGTAACGTCACATGTACAAATACTGACTTCTCTCAAATACTAAATAGCTATCTTTACAGTTTTTCTACCTCATAGTCCATTGAAATTATTTTTATATGCAGCATACAACAATAAGAACATTTGAACTTACATAGGAGAGGAGGTTATCTGTTTTTAGAATAAAAATTAGAATTCAAACAAAAATTGTGCTAATATGTATTTTTACATTTCATGAATTTTTATCTAAACCATATACATTTGAAAAATAGAGAGTAAAAATTAAACATGTTTTATTTTAATCATGAGATATTATACCATTTAAATACTAAACAAAACCCTCTCAAACATATATTTTAATTCTACTTTGAAGCATCTGTTCATTTTAGATAATTCACCACAATAAATTGGATTTAAATTGATATGCCAGGAAACCAAGGAAGAATCAATTTATGCTCATTTTATTTAAAATTGTTAAAATGTCCAAAAAGAAATCAATTGTTGTATGTACATACTTTAAATGTCAGCAAATGTGAAATGCAATGAATTTTTGATAACATTAGGAAAGTCAGCATTTATACATTAGCTGTATTAGAGCAGCATCCACTAGATACAGAGTTAATAAGTCTGTCAGCATTTTCATTAGAAACACAGATTTTCAAATGCCATTTAAGGTCTGTCTGATTAATGTAATTTTCTTTTAACAATTTTGAAATCAATCATTTTTAATTTACGGACCTGCAAAAAAGTTAAAATTTTGATGTGCGCTTACATTTCTGTAGCTGAAGCAAAATTGTTACTTTTTAAGGGTGAACATTTGTTGACACATAGCCAATGATATAGACTAATTATTTTTGACAGCTGAAGAATACATAAAGTTGATCAACTATAGTGTGTGTATATATATATATATATATATATATATATATATATATAAATTTGGTATCATGGACAAATAATTTACAATTCATTTAATAAGGATAAGCCTCATCAACACCTACTTTCCCCCCTTTCAAATCCATTCAAATTACATCAACCAGGATCAATTTCCTTACCTACTCTTCTCACACCCACTCCACTATCACTGGCTTCCTCTTTGTCAGGTTCATCCAGGTAAAGATTCTTGTCCTCTTCTTTAAAGAAATAACATCTTCCTTAATGATCTGATTTTGTGAGTAATTGATTTAGTTTTCTATGCAGAAGTTTCCACTCAAATACTTAATTGTCCAGTTCTTTCACAAGTGTTTTCATACTTTTTTTTTTCCAAACTACCCCACCATGTTCCTACCAGCCTCTTATACATGAATTGGTACCTCTGAACTAAATATGAAAGACCATCACTTTATAATTTTTACAAACCTCTTGTAATGCTTATGATAAATGATAATGGTCAAAGGCTAAGGAGGATTGGCAACAGATTGCCCTTCATGGACCCAAGGTCAATGTTTCTTTCCATCGACAGGTTTAGAGTCTGACCCATTCAGGGTAAAATAAGAGTTTTGTGCCATTGGAAATGCCCCCAAATAGTAAAAAGCTGTAATAAAATATAAACTAATTATTGCATTCAGTTAACCCCTTCTCTCACCTCTCCCTCCCCTCCACCCCTAACCTCTTTACAAAATTCCTATTTCATCACACAAGGAAAGTTCAAAAACTCTGGACTAAGGAGGAAGATCAATTCAAGTGTCAAGCTCTTCTATAGAATATTTGGCCCTCATCTGGTGCCAAGGAAGATTTTTTGGAAATGTTCAAAGACCAAACTGCCAAAACCACTAAGAAGGAAAAAGATGAACTTGTAGTTAACTGGGTTACAAATCACATGGACCTTTATGTGACTGTTACTGTCAATTGCACATGAAAACTAATTGGGATGAGTGCAGATTTTGGAACAGTAGTATGATTTTCCACCATCAAGACTTGTTGCTAGTTACAAATTGAGAGTCATATTCTTCATGAAGTAATGTAGCACCAGGAATTGCCAAAATCTTGAAAAAAAGGAAAAGAAACTGATTAATATATTTATAGCACTTAATGTTAGCAGAGTCCATTAGATCATCTACTCTGACCTTCTGAATACCACAGGCTAATTAATTTCACTAAGTATTGAGCCAAATAACTTCTGTCTGTTTAAAGCATATCTTCAAGATTGACATTCAGCTATCGAGGTAGAGAATCCACCAATTACTTTGGTAACTTGTTCTGTGGTTAGCCACCATCAATGTTAAAAAAACAAAAACAAAAAGTGTCTAGCTTGTGAATGTGGAAGGCATCAAGTTCCAGTAGTTCATTCTTCCTTTTGATATCTTTTCCCTGATAGATTAAAAAGTCCTTAAGTACCTGGTATTTTTCTCCTGGTGAATTGCATATGCACTGTAAACAAATCACTTCTCAGTTTTGTTTCTGATAAAGCAGAAGTCTGTTATTTCAAGGTGTTTTCTCTGGCACCAGTTTAACTTGGCGGCTGTTTCCTCCACACTCTCCAATTTTCCAATACTCTTTTCAAAATGTTGATGCTACAACTGTACTAGACAATCCAACAGTGGTCTCACCAATGCCAGAACAAAATTATCTTCCTACCTATCTTCATTAATTTCACAAAGAATCACCTTGGCTTCTATTTTGACATAACATCACATTGGGATGTCATGTTAAGCTGCTTGTTCCGATCTCTGAATGTTTGTCAGAGGCTTTGCTTTCTAGGGTATCATCCTTGCTTCTATAGGTATGGCCTGCATAGCTTACTCCTAGATATAATCAATTTCATTTGGCTGTTTAAAATACATATTGGTTGAATCATCCCAGCTTACAAAATGATCCAGATTCATAGATAATAATTTGCATGCCAGATGAACACAAGCTACCTTCTAGCCAGATGTCTTGGCAGTGCTGCCTCAGCAACTGCTATGTGAACAAGAGAAAGAACAGGTGAGGATTAAATAGGATGCCCATGGTAGGCAGCTTCCCTCAGTCAAAGGGCCTTCTCAGCCAATTCTTAGTCAATTCCTCTAGTTGCTTATTCCAAAATGCAAGCATAACCAGCTTGAACTTCAGCTACCAAACCTTATTCAGTCTTCACTCTCATCAAGAATCTGGAGGAACTGCTTAATGACAAAGAACAGCAGATTAAATGTAGACAAGCTGTGTCTTGTTAGCAACTGAAAAGCACCATGTCACATTTTTCTTCAGTAGTGCTACTATTTATAGGCTGAGCAGAAGAGTAGAAAAAGATGAAACCTGTGGTAAATGCAGTACCTATAAAGTACAAAGTACCTTTGTACCACTAGAATATAGAAGTATTTTCCAAATTTGCTTGATGTACTCCAGCAAACCTCTGTGATCAGCTATAATAAAGGCAGCTAATAGACTGAAGTATTCAGCAGAGACAGTCATCCTCTATAAAAAGAAAATAAATTATGGACCCTGCCAGACATTACAAGTACGGTGTTATTAATACCTTAATGTAATGCCTGCCAATCAGACGCAGGGCAGTTCAGGCCTGTGCCAACAGTATGTCAGTGCCAGCTCTGGATGGCCGTGGTCTCAAACCAGGCCCTGGACTGTTCAGGGTTGGTGCCAAAAATCAGCTGATTGTTTTCACTGCCTTTAGACAGCCTGGGGTCCTAGACATTGTGTTGGGGATGGTTCCGGGTCCTGTCCTGGAACCACGGTTCTCTCCTGAAACTCAGTTGAGTGTTGGGACTGGGCATAAGGCAGCCACAGACTCTGAAAAAAAACACCCTGCCACATCCACAGAATTGGGCTGGGGGCAGCCATGCAGTGGCATGATTGGGGTCTTAGGAATTTTATGCCTCATCTTTGCACACTGTGCCATGCACATCTTGAATGGCAGGATGCATGCTTTTTAGGATGGAGCATAAAATTCCTTAGATCCTGCTCACACCATTATTTTAATCTCTGCCAGGTAGAGATTATTGTTTTTAGAAGTCCTGGTAGGCTTCACCCAAGATTATGGGCCCATTTACCTAGGAACAGCATAAATTGCTTTTAAGGCACAACCTCTGTGTCAAATATCATGGAAAGTAAATAAAGTGTGGATGAAGGAAAGTATTTTTAACTAAACTAATCTATATTTTATATTTTTTTAGCAATGTTAACTTCATTTGGCATTTGGTTGACCATATGGTATGGTTGGCTTTCAATTAAGATATAAAGTTGTGGTGACTGAGGCAACCATAATTTGGCACCTTGGTAAAGGAAACAGACTTCAACATTTTTGGGAGACAGATGGAATAAAGTTATCAGCTTCAGCACCCAGGCAAATTTGAAGAGATAGCTCTCCCCAGACACTGCTGCATGGAAGCTTGCAGAGATAAGGTCCTTGTTAGCAATATAGACTGCTTTCATAATAACATAAAAATACCCCAGGTGCAGTATATTGCTTTGTTATAGTGTTGTCTGGAAGTGACTCAGTAAAAATGCATTGCTGTACACAACAGATCTTATATTGAGAACCAAAAGCTGTCTACCTTCCTTACTTTAAGATTTTACCACCTTTTTAATCTAATAAATGCTGCAATATCAACCCAATTATGGGACACTGGATGCATCTACGCATGCCTAATGCACAGCAATAAACTCTGGGACAATAAGCTGAGTGTGCCTTTTACAAGTGTGCCCAGACTGCAGTACATTGAGCCGGGTTGGAGCAGCCCCAGCTGGCAGGGTGCCTTGGGGGTTAGTATGATAGCCTGGGGCTGCTCTGACTGGGGTCAATGTGCTGCAGAGGTGACTGGATGTGGCACAAGTGTGCTTCAGAGTGGGGCTAGCCGGCATGCAGCCTCCACACTGAAGCACCTTCATGCCCCAGCTAGCCATGTCAGCATCTACATGCACACTGCTGCATTAACAAACCCCTCTGCAGCAGGGTAGTATTTGTATTTACAAGTACATTAGTTTCCTATGCCCTAATAAGGGTACACATATAGATGCTGACACACTTACTGTGGAGCTAATTAGTCAGCTCCACAGTAAATGTCTCATGTAGATGCACCCTTTGAGTAATGTATCCTCTGGGACTATATACAGACCCATTTATGGCATTGTCCAAGAACCACAAACACTCAACATACTTACAGGCAGAACACTCCTGAGAGGTGAGGAATAATCCCATTTTGCAAATAGGGAAAG
>NW_005841984.1:1029417-1055659 GCF_000455745.1 Alligator sinensis
ATTGAACTATAAAAGACATCTGCTGTTTGTACATTTTATCCAATAACTCTTTAATGCAAAATGCACAAGTAGTTCCAGTTACACAGACCAGAACAAGAAGTTCTTCCTTCCAAATAAGTGTGCTCCTCACTGGACTGCAGAGCTAGGTTCTCCCTTACTTATTGGATAAATCAGGGCAGACAAATCCATAATAACCTATAGTTTAGAGAAGGAATTGGCAACATTTTGGAGTAGGGGGCTGCCTTAACAGAACTTGGCTGCAAGCAGGGGCTGCTTCCAATCCGTCTCACACACTGCTCTTCCTGGCAGTTGTGCCACCAGGCTGACATGCAGGTAAAGCTCCATGCTCGTGAAATACCGCTAAAGTACCACAGAAGCCCCCGGCTCTGCAACCCTGATAAAATGGTTTTGGAGGCTGGATCTGGCCCTACAGGCTTTAGGTTGACAACCACTGGCTTAGAGGCTAGGTTCAAATCTCTGTTCCAAATATGATGGAGGATGGATATGTGAACATGAGTCTCCCACATTCCAAATGGCTGTTTTAATTAGTAGTCTATTGAGCATAAGTGTCTCCACATTTCCTAGTGGCTGCATTTTATGTGGAGACTGATCCAAAATGAATATCTTTGAAGCACCTCCTGGATTGGCCCCTATAGACAAGGCAGGTTGGGGAATGGCTATTTGGAAAATGTTACCTGGTCCTAGCACCATTAGGACTTGGGTGTTTCTATGTATGACCAACAGCAAAGCTTATTTATGTTGGTCATTTAATAGAAACTTAGGCAACTTTGGAACTTTTAGGGTTAGTATACAAGGGTGCCTGTACATGAGCACAGAGGTTACTTCAACTCACTGTAATTACTGGATTAATCAAGCCTCCTGGAGCATG
The DNA here is from genome assembly GCF_000455745.1 of Alligator sinensis. Classification (NCBI taxonomy): domain Eukaryota; kingdom Metazoa; phylum Chordata; order Crocodylia; family Alligatoridae; genus Alligator; species Alligator sinensis. The sequence continues at coordinate 1,030,307 of NW_005841984.1, forward strand.
GTAATTATGCATCCAGCCGCCTCCCACATCTCGTGTATCAGCATCTCTGCACTTCAAAATGGTGGTGGGGGTATTTGAATTAAAACTCATTGAGTGAGCTTTAGTTCAAGTGACCCCACAGCCATTTTGAAGTGTGGGAATGCTGATACATGAGATGCTGTGGTGCATTAATTAGAGTGGCTCTTGGGGCCATTCTAATTAAAGCATAGCTCCTCCCCCCAACCTCCCCCCCACCACTGAATACATGTAAAATTGCCCCAAGTGAGTAGTGATTTTGGGGATCTAAATGTTAACTGGTGGTTAGATGTGTACATAACTTTGTGGGTCTAGGCAAGGGGTGCAGACAGCAGTTACAATTGTCACATAATCAGCCCCTTGAAACTGCTCTACAGTCATGCCCTGACAAAAGAACATGGCTGCAGAGTGCTTTAAAAGTCACCAATAATGCAACAAATTAACCCTCATTATATGATGGTTCAGATGAAGATGCTCCAGAGCAGAGTGCCTTCATTACACTTCTGTCTGCTTGGGTGGTTGGGCTGATGAAGCTCGATCCTGCCCCTGGTGCTGTCTCCATGATGGGAATGAGGGGGAAGAAAGGGAGGGAGCTTGGGCTGGGGTTTACCCAGCCTGCACTAAGGGGTGGGGATGGATGGGAGACCCCTACTTCAGGGAGCTCCAATCCACCCACTTCCACTCCAGCTCAGGCTGGGCAAACCCTAGACTGAGCTTTCTACCTTCCCTTCTTCTCCCTCTCCCATTGTACAAACCACACGAGACCTGGGAGCAGGGCTAAGGGAGGGAAGATGTAGACTTCCAGCTCATCAGCTGGATCAGCTCCAAAGTGGAGCTCAATTCCCCCACCCTCCCAAGCCAACAGCAAACATCTTTTGGGTTGGGAGGGTTGGTCTAACTCATGGCACTTTCTGTGAAGTTATACCAGGCAGCTGCATGTCTGTCAACACCCTAAGTGACTTTCTCTAGGTCAAGAGTGCATGACAGAACAAGGAATTGGCCCTGGTCTCCCAAAGTGCATCCTACCACTCTCACTAGTAGACCTCAACCTTCTCATTTTTATTTGTATAGCATAAAACCTACATAACTTCTAAAGGACAATCCTTTTATTGATGATTGTAAATAGATGAATGTGTAGGGCTAGTGGTTGTTAGAAGAAAGTCTCTACTGTAATGGGGCCCTACTGTTAGAAAATAAAAAGCTAGGATTCCAGACTAGCCTAGGGATTAACACAACACCTCGTTCAATGAATGACAGAAAGGCTTTATTTACTACAAGTATTCAAAGACAAATGAGCCCAAACCAGAGTAAAGTCCAGTAATAAGGTGATGATTTCTCACCAAACAGGTGACAAGAGAGATGGTTTGTTTCTTAAAGCTTCTCGAGATAACTGTGGCGCAGCAGCAGTTGGTGTCAGAGAGATTTTTCACTCTTGAAGTGCGCAATGTTAGCTATTTCACTGCTTTTTAATACCATTAGTCCAGCATGTTCAACTCTTTCTTTTAGTTGTATAAATTGAGAGAGAGAGAGTCTCAAGCAGTAACTGACAGGAAAATCCTGTTAATCATACTGCTCATTGTTGGTTATCAGAGAATTCCAAACTGAATGAATTACCTTCCTGAGTGACCAGAGGTTATCCATTTTTACTACCTTTGGAACATATCAAAAACAAGATATCAAGAAACAACCAGGAAAGACACAAGGTTCTGGGGAATGTCCTTGGGACAAAAATCAAGGGAACCACTATCCAAAACAGAAATAAATCAGGAGCAGACATCTATCCCATGGAGAATGACTCTTCCTGTACATAACATGAGATCATTACAAGATAAATATTTACCATATTAATTAATCAAGGATATACATTTCATATGGTTACATACCAGGTAACTAGAAGCCTACTTAAAATCATCATGAATATAGTAAGATAAGCTGTAAGGAATACCTCATAATTTATTCTTAGATGGCCTAGCCATGAACTTGCATCCTCTTGCACAATGCAGTTAGCATCACTATTTTGTATTTTAACTTTTGTGAGTAGGCCGCAGCTTAGCATGAGTTTCAGAGTTATCACCTACCCCATTATTGAAACTGAGAGGGAGCCAGGGAGCAGGTGGCTGGCTCTATCCCCCTGGAAGGACTAATAGTGGCAGAGGCTGCCACCCCAGGTGCAGCCAATAATGTGCAGTTGACAATTGACAGGCCTAGGGTGGAAGTGGTGGATCAGGTGATCCAGGGGTGGGGTTAGGAGGCCTGGGGGGCTGAATGGTACACAGTTTGAGCCACCAAGAAGGAGGGACTCCAGACTATGTGGAGCTTCAAGGATGCCTCTGCATCACCAGGCAGTAGAGCTGAATATTTTGGCCATATATTTAGCTTACTATCTAGAACGTTTGATTGGAAGTCTATGCACATACTTTTGTTGTATTTAAGTTTGCACTGGAGGACTAGCTTCTGGCTGTAGTGGAGGAGAAGGCCAACAAGACGATGCCTGGGACACTCCAGGTTCTAAACCCTTCTAAAAGAGTCAGGCAGCATAAGTGGGGTAAGGCTGAGATGGTCACTGCCCAACTGTGAGCCCAAGAGACTTGGAAGCCTCAGGCAGTACCTGGGGAAACACTGCTATCAACTGAGGATTGTAGTGTATAGCAAAAGTGTCTAAGGGGTCAAGCCCAGAGCCTGTGAGGGCAAGGATAGAGCTGAGGCCTGGGAGCCTATGGTCTTCTGACCGTGGACCTCAGGTGGAGGGGCCTAGACAGAGCAACGTGGGTCAGGGTCAGGGGACCGAAACCCAAATAAGGACTGAAGACCTCAAGCAAGATCCCTGACCTCTGGGGGAATCCTTCCAGTCCAACTATAACATCAAGATGTAGCAGGCAAGATGCCAGGATGGACCCCTGAGAGGTTAGAGTGGGAAGGAGAAGGGGAGGATCCAAGAAGTCGCTGGGGGTGGGGGGGGACATGGCCCCTCCCCTTCTGAGCTTGGACAGGCTACATTTACATATTTGATATTCAAGGTAACGAGAAAAAAAATAAAACATAGATATGCCATTTTTACAGTCAGTTTTATGAGCATAGCACCCTTTAAAACATTGGGCACAAAATTTAAGAAAAATCATGCCCATCCAATGCAAAGCAGGTTCAGCTAAGCAACGTATGTGAAGAGTCATCAGATTAGTATCATAAACGTAACTTCAACCTTTCTGTCATTTGCTTCGTTTTATTTCTTCTCCCTCTGGCACTTATACTTCTGAAAAGTTAAAACAGATGAGCCTACTGTTCATATTATAACAAAACACACTGCATTCCATTTCAGAATGTCCTATTTTCTAGAAAAGATCCTAATCAGTATTTTTCTTACAGACCAGAGGAATTAACTTGGATGACAAACATCCTATCTGAATTTTTGTGGTAAGTATTAGAGACAGCATCCTTGGAAAGCAGACAAATTCTCATAGGATATATGTACTATTTTTAAAGGGAAAAGCCTGATTTTCAGCTGATGTAAATCAGCTTGACCCATTGACTTTAAAATCTATTAAAAACAGCTGAGAGCCTAAACCATACATTCTGTTCAGAGAGAAGCATGCAAGCAGAATTTTGTGAAAATTCAAGTGACGTTTTAATCAAACAGCATTGCGTTGCTATTTTCCTGAAAAAATAAAACTTCACTTTCAGTTACATTCTGTTTCATAACAGAAAAGAAAAAAGTAACTTTAAAACAGTGGAAAAATAGGCAGCTAAGGCAATATAAATGGGCATAAGGAATGTAACTTACTATGGAATGGGATAAACATTTCTTCATTCATAATGGGATATACTATCTACACCAATTCCAAGTGACAAGTTACCAACTAATTTCCATACATGTATAGAATGTATAAGAAGGTGGCAAGAATCATATGAAGTCTTTACACCCATTTCCTTGATGGGAAAAGAGCCAGGCTGATGCATCTGCTTACTTGTATATATTTCTATTAATAATTCTTTTCTAATATGAGGTGGAAAATTGAAATGAGTCTGTATAGAAAGATACTTCTACTGTGCGTTTTCAGATATATCTTAGCTATACAGGTCCTTTTTAAATCAATTTTCTATCCTTTGATATTGTGTGTGTGTGTGTGTGTGTGTGTGTGTGTGTGTGTGTGTGTGTGTAGGACAGAGAGAGAGAGAAAGATCAGCCAAAATTTAACTAGATAGATTTAGTTAGACAGAAAGGATGGTTCAGTGGTTGGGATGCTATAGTTGGAAAATCTAGATTATGTTTCCTGTTTTGTCATATTTTTTTTTACTGTAAACAAACCCTGCAGGGCCCAGATATACAAAAAGGATTTAGTATAAGCTGTGTCTAATGCCAAAGTAGAGTAGAAAGTCTTGAGACAGGTGGCTATATAAAATACATGGAGAAAGGAGGCCACGTCTATACTTCTTATGACTGCTGCTGAGAAAGAATCCCTGTCCAATGCCCATGTGTTCCAGCTATTGTGTGGACACGCAGGCCAGCAAAAAAAGATGGAGAACACATTCAGGACCTTTTAAAGCCATCTGTGTTGCCTAATGGCTGGTTATGAGCACACACAGAGGAAGAATGGGATCAAGTGGTTGGCTTATTTCTCCACCAGGGTCACCATGAGGGTAGATACATATGGGCCTAGATTCATAAGGAAGGGATCCACAAAAGCCAGCATGGTAATCAGGGACACATGTAGGCCAACCAACAGGTAAGGCCAAAGACAAAGGGATGTCTTCCTTGCACATGAGCATCTTCCTGCATTTGGGACTAACAGTCCCTCTCCAAAAACCCAGACACCAATGCTCTTTCCTATACAACCAAGAAAGGAGGTAGTACCATCACCGCTTTTCTATATGAGACTCACTGGTTATGGCACTTATTCAGGAGACGGAAGATAATGGCATGAATTTACCCCTCTTCCTGAAGGTATCCAAACCCGTACATCCTACCTTCCAAGATCATACTCTAAGCCAGGGGTGGGCAAAGCGCGGCCCGCAGGCCAGATGTGGCCTGCCAGGCCAGTCTATCCAGCCTGTGGGGCCCCTAAAAAGTTTAGAAAATTAATATTGATCTGCCCCTGGCTGCCTGTCATGCGGCCCTCGATGGCTTGCCAAAACTCAGTAAGTGGCCCTCCACCCGAAATAATTGCCCGCTCCTGCTCTAGGCACAAAGCTACAGGATATTTAGGTGTAGGGTTGGGGAACATTCTCAATCCTTCTTGTTGAAGCTGTTCCACTCTGTAGAAAAGAAATGGAGATTTTTAGTCCAGAGAGAGATCATTAATCTCTAGTTTAGATGTCAGAGCCCACACCTGAGACATGGGAGGTCTGGATGTTAGTCCCTATTCCAAGGACTTCCAGCATATTTTATCCAATGATTGATTTAAAACAAAAAGTAAAGAAGTATATAAATAAATTGAAAACCCTGGTTTTCAGGCAGCTCTAGGTATAAAAGGGGAAACAAAATTAATCTGACAGAGAGAAATTGGGAGCCATATAAATGCTTATGGCCATCCTAATGTTGCACATACAAGAGCAAGGATTTCTGTGAGTGATATGTTTTACTGGATCAACTGCATGGTTGGGATAGACAAATGTTGCCTATTAGCTTATGGTGCATGATGGAAAATCTTTTGAAACCTTGGCAACTTCCCAATGGTTCAGAGGAGTTGTAGATTCTAAAGAAAAAGAAGGAGAGTTTGGATGGTATGAAGAAAAAAAACTGAAGAGAAAAGTAAATGCAACTACTAGTTTTTCTCAATTTAGCTAATATCAAATTTAATCAGACTTTTTTTTATTTTTTTTTTAGAAATCATCACCTTTTTAATGGAGGGCTGTAATTTCTGCAAAAACTATTTTTTCCAACTCGATAATTACTAATATCTGAAAGTCATTTGAAGACTATTCAATCTTATTCCTGTAATTTAAGAGCTTCTTCAAGGAAAATAAAATTGCATAACTTGTTTGGCTGCGTAGGGTGAACAGTTGCATATAGAGGCTGCAGAGCTTCATGAACTCTGAACTAAAGATCCTGATAGCAGGTAAGTAAACACGTTAAAACATCATGTACCCTCTCACCTATTGATATTCTTTATAAGACGAAAATGAAAAGAAAACCTTACTTAACTAATATTTCAAAGTAATGTCAATGTAAGATTTCTCTTGGCCAATTTTGTGTTGATTTTTTTACAAGAGTACTTAAGACTATATTTAAATAGTCTCACTGAATAAATAAATAAATTAAACTTATAAATTAAGCCATGGAACCTAAATCAACACTTTCCCCTAAAACAAGTTCCTTTTCAAGTTTTCACAAATATGAAAAGCAGACTAGGCTTCAATACTGCCGAAAGGGTTACAGTAGACTATAAGCCAAATGTAAGCCAACAGTGTTCTCTTGTTGCAAAAAAAGCAAAAGTGTGTTAGGTTGCATTAACACAATTAATGGAATGTAATTTGCAAAGCAAAGGAAGTGATTCATCCATTGTATTCAGCACAAGGTGGGGCCTCATCAGCAGTGCTGTGTTCAGTTTTGGGCTCCACACTTTAAGAAGATTGGACTCCTTCCAAGCTGTCCATACGCAGAGCAAGAAAGATGATCAGGGGCCGGGGAGGCCAGCTTTATGAGAAAAGGCTGAAAGAACTAGGGTTATTTAGTCTGGAGAAGAGAAGACTTGGTGCGGGGAAGGGGATGGAATTTGAAAATGCTCTTCAGATACCTGCAGGGTGATTACAAAGAGGATGGAAATGGGCTTTTCTCTTTGACTGTAGAAACAGACCTAGGAGCAATGGCCTCAAGCTTCAGCAGCAGAAATTTAGGTTGAAGATTAGGAGGAAGTTACTTAAGTACCTTGCTGAATCAATCATAATAAACTTCAGTAGGCTCATTAAAAGATTGAGATTGGTTATAAATTTTGCCAAAATATGCAAAACTGTCCAATAGTTAATGAGAAATCCTCTTGTTGAAGATGTTCCCTCTTATAATATTTCATTTTGTCAGGAGGTTAAACATAAATGTAGCACAGCTTGCATTTTCAGACTGTTCAAAACAACAGTGACTCAAGCTTCATATCTCCAAAAGTAGAGCAGTACAGGGTTGGGAAAGCAGTAGTAGCCTCTCAGATTAACTCCAAATGAATGACATATTTACTGTAGTTATGCAAATTGTTCTGGGCTTTTCCTGGGGCCATGCTACTGGCAGGTTTTGTTCTGCTAGCTTTTTAGGTAAGTTGTGAAGTTTGCATTAAAAATATTCATTGTTCTGGTACACTTTCATTCTTTTGTCAGATTTTTTTTTCTTGCCTGAAAACCTTTTATTTCCTGAATACAATATTTCTTAACAATATTAAAATATTCGTTGGGAAAGGAAAGGGACACATTCACATAAGATTGAAACCTTAAATACTATATGAATATGTACTGAGGCATGAAAAATCTTAGTTGAGATTTTTTTCCACCCTTTGATTGCTTCTCCTGCATCTCTTTTGAAATGGGACTCTTTTAAAATGCTTAAGTACTACAGAACAGCTTCTCCTTATGCTATTTCAGGCCTAAAAAGAAGCAAATATTACAGGTCTCACACAGACACACTAACAAAATTTTCCTATTCATAATACCTACCCAATCCTGTAGATCAAGGAGGTTCAATAAATGGCTGAGCTGTAAACTGCTAATTCTACTGCAGCTGGCCCATTATTAATTAACAGAGTTGGAAGGGCAAGAGACAAAATCTGCATTTGTGTCATGGTTATGGTTTAAGTTAGACTGGGCTATCGAACTTCTGTACCAGATCCCCTCCCAACTCAAGTTAGGTCCCAGCTGACAAGCATCCCAGGCATGTTTCAGTCTGTTGGCTACAAATGACCAACTCCCAGGATCCTTAAAATTCTGATTTATTAGATGGAATGTGCAAAATTAATAGAGTAAAAAACCATCAATCAAACCTTCAAATTATGAGGGGTACTGTCTCTTAAATACACACACGTGTAGCAGCTGGAATAGAGCACCAGTGTCAGGTATGGGCTGGAGTCTGCAGTTGATGGCCAGTGGTGTTTTCCTCAAGTGATGTTGTTTCCAGGAGGAGGTCGTCAGCTGGTTCTTCTGGCTGGATGGGTAGAGTGCTGGTCAGGTCAAGAGGGCACCACTGAGGGTCACTTGTCATTGCCTCTTATCCTCCTCTGGCAGAGTTCTGTGCTCCCCCCAGTTTTCAGATTTGCCCAATCCAGGGGTCCCTGACCCTTGTGGGATGTCTCTTGGGCAGTTGCCAGGGGACAGCTGTCAGCCCCTGGGCTCACATCCATTGGTATGTGCATTACAAATGTCCATTGGTGATTTTGATTGATTTAGGTTTTGGCATTGTCCAGGCTCTGAAAGTGGCTGATTGGGAGTTATTCAGTCCCAATAGCCGGTCTCCAGTATTGATTAACTCAAACCGGGGCTTCTGTTCCTTTACCAATGACCTTTTAGGGAGTTCTGGGTTCTGTATTAATCCTTTCCTCTAATTAGTCTACGATTTCCTAGGTGTTAATCCTTGCTCGTTAACTCATTATTGTAGCTAGCTACTGTTTAGGCAATCACTCACTCCCATTCATACGGGGATCAGTGCGATACATAGAGACAGTAGTTCGATTCCCACCCTTTCTACTATTGTTACAGGCTGCAACTTCTAAAAAGAAAATACATTTGTTACACGGTTGAAAGCATAAAATCTAAAATATAAACAGGTGAAATGCCATGGCACATACAATGGATAGAATACCAAATACAGTAAGGGGAAAAATACAAATGCACAATACCATACTATATCTATATAAGCCCTTATCAAATGTGATTTTATGAAGCATCGATTTTATAGAATACCTAAATAATTACATATCCTTATAGTGAAAAGAAAGAAAAGAAGGGAGGAAGGAATAAAAGGCAGAAGAAAGAGATATACTCCAAGGAGGGGCTGGCAGTGCTGGGAAGAAGCCTTTGCTGTGTGGAGTAGGGGCTTTATTGTACTGGGGCAGGCAAAAAGGGGGCTTCTTGTAACAAGTCTACCCACAGCCCCACCTTGGATGAAGCTGTGCTGGAACTCAGCTCATGCTTGATTGCTCTGAGCTGTCAGCCAAAGGCAGGTGTGGGGTGGGAAGGGAGCAGCTTTAGCTCAGTATTTTTCTATCTTTATACTATGTCCCTAAGCAGTGAGGTGTACTCCACAGAAGGAAGGATTGGTCCCCTCAGAGATCTGGGAAACGGCAGGTGCCGCTATTCCTGCAATCGTACCAGGAGCCTGCTACTGCCATCTACAGTTTGCCAGAGCTCCAAGGGGCCTGATCCCTCCTCCTGTGAAAACACTTTTACCCACTGCATGGTGCAAAGTTCCAGGCACCTACTGCAGGAGAGAGGGGAGGAGCGCTGTCTGGCTTCAGTCCTGCTCCCTGAGGCTATGCCAGCTCATGCAGGACCAGTGCCAGGCATGGCCAAGCAGGGTTGTCATGCCTGTGGCTGACTGCTGGGAGGTGGGGAAAGGGTGGTCAGCCATACCTGGCAGCCAATCAGGGATGGCCTGGCCTCAGAAGCCTGCTGGGAGGCACGACAGATTACCCCCAACCTGCTGGCTTTACCCAGTGAAGGCAGCCTGAATGCCCTCACCACCAAAGGGCGAACGTGTGTTCTGTTCACTCCTGACCTAACCCAGGAAGTTACTTAAAGCATGAAAATTAAATTGCTTCTTCCTCAGGTTTTTTGAATGTCTGTACCTGGCCTAAGAGGCAATCCTATAACTTTTTGGTACAATGACTCTTGCGTAAACAGGGTGAAAAGCATCTGGTTATATGCTTTATTAGCTGTGGATGCCCTTAGCTGTATAAACGTTACAGTCATATTCTTAGTTATACATTGTGGCAGAGTTCTGTAGCTTAATTGCCCCCTGTATAATTAAGAGTATATCATATCTGTTTGCCTTTCAATTTTATAGGATGTCAGCTTGATCGTACACTCTGGGAAAAGGTGTCCAGTTGACTTATATACCCTTCATTATTTTATATAGCCTGACCCTGTCTCTTCTTATTTCATTTCCTCTTAAAACTAGAAACTTCCAGTCTTTCATTCTCTCTCATATTTTTTCAGTCTTTCTAAGTCTCCAATCATTTTCATTGCCCATTGTTTTGATGACTTCTGTGTCTGCTTTCATTTCTTAGATGACTAGTATTATCAGTCAAAAGATATATGGTATTATAATTCTTCCTACTCTTTATATCCTATTGTTCTGTCTGCCTTTTGACTATTGCAGCAGCTGAACAGCTGTTGTCACTGAATTGTCCTCCATAGGGTTTCAATATTTCTCCTGAATGTTTACTGTTAAATTGGACCGCATCAATGTGTTTGAGTAGGTGAAATGACTGCTTCTAGCATACATTATTTTGTACTTGTGGACAAATTAGCTTATATCTATCATGTAGAACTTTCTTTTTTAGTCAGTAGCAATTACAATTTCTTCTCCCCATGTTTTTACTTGAGAATATTAAGTGAATTTTAAGAAAGGTCAGTTTATATCAAGAGCAGCCATTTCTAAAGGCAAAAATATAGGTTTGGGCATGTTGTATCTGTCCTGGATATTAGCAGGTGCCCAAAGCTATTCTGAAGGGTAACCACCAGAAGCAGGCATGGCTTGATATAAGCTCATTTGACTCCACAAAGAGTCACTGGGCACATCTGTACATGCCTCTGCAGTGCCATTGTTACTGTGCCATCATTTAGTATTTCCGAAAGGAAGTACTAAATGATGGTGCAGTAATAGCCTGTACTGTGCTGTTCCAGCAGTGCACAGTTATTTTTAGCCAATACATTGCTGTAGCAATACACTATACAAAGGGAGCGCATTGCAACAGTGAGGTAGCAGTGGCATCATGGTTTTTGCCTGTGGATGCTACGTCACTGTAGCTCATTGCTATGGTGACATACCATCACATGTAGACATGCCCACTGTGAGCTAATGCCCCACCTCAATCTGTTGGCATATAGTTTTAAATATACAGAGAAAATTTCAGGCATCTGATTTCCATTGCTTACATATCAGGGATGTTGTTAATGCCTTTTTAGAAAGAAGTGTATTTAGCTTAGTTTTCCATTATGTAATTTGCCTTTGAACACTGAACCATAAATTTATGGTTCCATAACACACATTAATATGTAGAGAGATTTACATATTAATATGTGTTATGGAGATAATGTTTTCATATTAGTGAGCATGTAAGACCTGTAGAAAAAAATATTGTTTTTCTTTTTTTTGTCCAAGTTTTAAGGCCAACTTATAAATATAACAAGTAATTATATCTTCTAATTCTATTAGTTGGTTAAAACCCTGTACAAATAATTGCTTTTCAAAATATGTAGCCTTTTAGCATAATTTCTATGTAGCTGTTTTACATTTTTGTGGAATACTGTTAATTATCTGGCTTTTTCATTGTGGAGAATTTTTCTTAAGAATGGAATCCACATACTTGGAGAAAACAAAGATGTAAATCTGTTTTTTTGGGGTTTTTTAGTTATATAACACAAGCTAGTAAGGTGCACATTGAATAAATCTGTAGAGAAAATTCAATTTCTGGTTCCTTGGCCAAAGTGGATGGGAAAGGAGGATGGATATACAGCAACGTTCTTATTGTCTCAGTGGAATGATATATTGTTTGGGATTGACTAATTATTTTAATTTATAGGTTACATTCCATTTTAAAAAAATGAAAAATTAGTCGTTTTAAAATTTTAAAAAAAGTTTCAGAATAAAAAAAAATCAAAGCATTTCATTTTAATATTTGTTAAAAAGCCTTTTTCCAGTTTTGGCTGAAAAATATTCACTGAATTCAAAGTGAATTCACCAATAGTTTTCATGGACTTAATGCTGTAATTTTAGTGAATGAATTTAATGAACTCAAGTGATACCATTCCAACATAGAAACGCTACCTGTTTTTAAGTGTTCACCAGCATGATAATGATCATGACAGTAGTACTTTTCCTATGCAAGTTTAAGATTAGCTCAGTGTCTATAAATCTTGTGGAATAAGGGTCAAAGTGCTCAGCAAGATCGAGCTTTGTAATAAAAAAACATTTAACGCACAAGGAAAAGAGACAGTGTGGGTATTGCGGAAGATTGGTAGTGGCACACAGCCCACATAGTTTTGTGAATCTGATGTAAATAAAGCATAGCACATAGAATACTGTAAGCACATCCATTTTCTTAATCAAATTAAATAGAAAGCTTAGCTTCACAGGAGAAATTGCAAGGATTGTCTTCACATTTGTCTCTCTAGCCAAATATCCAAATTGTGCCATATGTTTGAAACAAGAAAAATAAAAAAAGGCTCAAGTAACACGCTCAGCATGACAAAGAAGAATATTGAGAATATGCTTTCCCTTTCTTAAAGTCAGGAAAGTGCTTTCAGAGATCTCAAATTATATTATTCTTTACATCGTAGAACTCTACAAAAGTACAATTGGATTATTCTTGCAGTATTTTTACGGTCTTCCACATGCCACAGAATTTTAAATTGTCCAATCCGTGTTAACAGTATGTCAGTCTCCAGATTTTGGCTAACATGACTTTTGGTGTTAATAGTTCACTCTCCAAGTCATTTAAGTTTCATTCTAAATAATATAGTAACTTGCTAGGACAAAAGCTATAACTTGTATCTTTGGAATCTAGGCCTGATGTAAACCTGCTCTTTGCAGGATCTGACAGGAGATTTTTATCTTTGACTTTGAACACCAGTTTCAAAAAATCTATTTTGCTAGCATGAGTTGTCACACTGCAGCAGCTGCCTGACCTTGGACTAGTTTGTTGCTTTAAAAATTTAAAGACAGACCTTTCTAATTCTAATTCCAAACAGAGCCCATTCCATTTTTGAAGCTTGCTCATGAACCACTGTATTTGTGCTTATACACTTAGCAAATACACAGATGTTTGTAGTTATTAATAAAGATCTTTTGGAAAAAAATATTTCATTTATTGGTTACTTTTTTGTTCTAGGGGACTTTTTATCTATGAATCTGAATGATCTTTATGAAGAGGAAAAGGTATCATTATGTCCATTTTATAAACAGGGGAATAATTACTTCAACTCTATGGAAGGTCAAAGTAATCCTCAGGCCTGATTTTAACACATAAGAACAGCATAAAAGGAAGAAAATTAGGCACACAAGAAAACAGTACAGAATAAAGGAACACAATATGCCAAGTGTATGGATGACAAAGGGAAAATCCTAATATTGATGAGAGTGGTAAGCAAGCAGAAAGTACAGTTAGTGAAACAAATACATCTAATCCAGCTAGAAAATTGTGAGAAACTGAAAAAACCTCTGAGCTGTTTGAATACTAGCCAGGGACTCCAGGCACCAAAATGGAAGAAGAACTGGAGATGCAGGATGTGACTTCAGGGACAACTGAAACATGGCAGAATAACAAGCATGACTGGAATACAAAGGTGTGTTGTGCAGGTAAGATAGACATAAAGATAAATGAAGGTACAATAGTTTAGCATTGTATGTTAATGATGGTGTGGACTAGGGACAGAAGTTACACATAAACTGGTTTAAGTGATCAGAAACTGGTTTAAACCTGTAACAGAACTGAAGTTCAGTGCACATAATCCAGTTTCAAAATGGCTGAAACTGGTTTAGGAAAACCTGGTTGAATGTAGTATCAAACTTAATTGATTTGGGTCAAACCAGTTTATGAAACTTATGTCTCAGACCCCTTCCTGGTTTAAGTTAAATCAGAGTCCCACATCTTAGCATGCTTTGCAGCCCTGGGCTGGGCTGGGCTGTCTGCTCCAGAGAGGTGGTCCTGCCTCTGTACTCCCGAGCTGGAGCAGTGAGGGCTGGCTCACTGTCCCCCCACATCCCAAAGCTGAAATCTGGGGCCAGGGAGAGGGGTTTAACTCACCTTCCCTTGAGTATGGAGCTGCCTTGCCCTGCCCTGCTAAAAAAAACAAACTTTACTGGAGGGTGTGACTATGGACTAAAAATCCCAGAGGCATGTGGAAGCAATAAGAATGATGAGTAATCCAGCAGAGTCCTGCTACTCTGATTGTGGACTGCAAATCCCAGAGACCTCAGGGGCAGCAGGAAGAGGAAGCAAATGCACAGCCCATGCTGACTAGGTTCCAGAGAGCTGTGTTTTAGCAACCCCCAGCTTCTGGCTCGAGCCACTGCAGGCATATGACTGCATTTCCTGAATCAAAAGTGATTGTCTGCTCATTTGTTTATTGGTTCAATCTTTGCAGTTTAGCCTAACCTGCAAAAACTGAATCAATTCAGCCTCAGGCTTTTTGACTGTACTTAACTTTTGGGAATAGAATTTAAAGATGTTCTTTTGGGGTTTTGCTGTCAAATCCCAGGATTAGATGGGGGGCGGGGACAATAGAGATTTCTTTTATATTATTATAGAAATACATGCTACCAGTAATTCTGTTGTCATATGAGATTTTTGCTTCCCGGCACTGGCTAGATTAGAAATGCTGTTACTAATAAAAGGAGTCAGATATTCCTGGATGTAGTAGCTAACAATTCTGCATCAAATAATTATTAAAACAATAAAAGGTGATGCCATTTTAAGCAATAACTGTAATATTGATTAGAAAATAACTCAATGGAAGTTGAAAAGAACTTGTGTTGATAGAAAATGATTGTGCTGGAGGGTGACTCTAATCAGAGATACATCTCTGCTTTAACTAGTCTATAAGGTGCAAACATACCCTGTTTTCAGTTTTCTGCTTGACTTAAGGCTACCATAAGCATAATTGGTTAGTAGTTAATGGAAGAGTACAGGCATTGAAGAAGCCTGAGGCAGAAGTGCTCCAACTTTTGAGCTTTACTCTAATCCCCCAAGGTTAGGTCAGGAGCAAGCAGAACATGTTAGCCCTTGTGGGGATGTTGGGAGAGGGGGTTCAGAGCCTGCCTTAATGGGATGATCTCAGCATGTAGGGGGGCCTCTTGCATGCCCTGCAAGCTCTCTGGGCTGCCAAAGACTCCCGAGCAGAGCTGAATGACCGAGCCACCTCTAATTGTCTGGCAGAGACATCATGGCTGCCCACCTGGACCTGATGTGGTAACTGCTCATCATAGCATATGCCCTCATGGCCACAAGCCACCAGCCAGCCATCCTGCGCATGGCCACCCAGCACACCCTGTGCCCACCAAGTGTGTGTATTCCCACATCACTGATGCTGGTGGCTCTGGTCTGTACAGCGTCCAGCAGGCTGTCCGGATCTGTGAATCCATAGCAGAGTAGCTCCTCACCCACATAGATTGGAAGCCCTCCCCAAATGAGGAGGGCTAGAGGGCTTTGAGTGTCCCTGACCTGGAACTGGGCTCTGGGTCTCCAGCCCCAGGCTCTTCTGGCCCTGTCCACACCCTGGCAGGCCAAGCACCACCCCACTTACCCTCTCCTTCCCCAATTCCTCCCCAGGGACAGACTTCAGGGCTGTGGGGGAACACAACCTGAGGAAGATACCTGTGTTGTTCTTATCAAATATTGAAGCTGCTAAACTTTTAGACTGTTTAGTAAACAAAAAACTGTGAAACGTTGCCCGCTTCAAAACTTGGAACCTTCTGCTAAGTGAACATTGATAGAGTGGGAAAACACCCTGGCTGCACCAGGCAGTTGTGCCATTGGGGAGGATGGAGGGGAGTGGGTAGCCATGGGGTCTCAGCTTGATAAACATGGAAACTTGGAGTGGCAGGGGGAATGCTATGCGATGGTTTGATGCTACTCCCTTGGTTTAATTAAATGTTGTAGCTGCCATATTTTAATGTGCACAATAAAGAAAAAACTATAGAATGTTGCCAGCTTCAGAAATTGGACCCAAGCTGAGGGGGCTGTCTATCCTTACAGAGGCTGTACCATTCCCCCATAGCGAGACACGGGCCTGGAGTGGCCTGCCCCAGTCAGCTGTGGGCAGCCTCTCCTCCACCCCATTCTGAGTGCTCCTGTGTCCTTCGAGGGCAGGTCTCAAACCTCTTTGGAGCCCTGCACCTGCACTGGTGATTGTCAGCAGCTGGGGGTAGCATGTTGGCCCTGGAAGGTGGGCAGAGTCAATGCTGGCCCTGGCAGTGGGTCTTGGGCAGCTTGGTCCCCCTCCCATCTCCCAGTGCTGCTTCCCAAAGTGGGCCCCACCAGATACCTTCCTGGCTCCTTGGACCACAGGTCAGTGGCTCTCTCACATCCTATCATCTCCCAATTAGTGGGCAGTGTGGAGTATTCCCCCATGACCGCCATTCAGCTCCTCCCCCCGCAAAATGGGAGTCTTGGGCATGTTACCCCAAGGGGGAGTCCCTAGAGTGGGGCTTTCCATGCCAGGGGTGGTGGGTAGCACCACACCACTCCTGTCCAGCAGGGCAATAGTCTCCCCATGGGAGGTGATGCTGATGACACTTGGGGTTTTTGTAGCTGGATCTCAAGTAGTCCCTGACCCTGAGCATAAAGTTCTTATCCTGGCGCTGTGACTCTCAGCTCTCTGTAGTGATGAGGGTGGCCTCCCTCATACAGCAGGTGACCATCTGTGGACCTCATTTCTGGACCTCTGTAATGTGTTTCTGGGCCTGGACAGCTCATTCAAGAGTTGTGGCAGTGTGGGTGCAGGCAGTCAACAACCTGTCCATTCCAACTGCCCACATCAGGGGTCCTATTTGGTCCCCATTTCACTAGTGCCATCTATGCATATATCTCTGGATGACTATTCTGGATCCAACATCTTGGTCTCCATGACTGGGTCTTCCTCAAACAAATGCAGAGTCTGCAATCAAGGGAGACACCAAGGGACCTATGGTGAGTCCCCTGTATGGACCCTTTTCCCCATGTGGGGAGAAAGCTGTGCAGCTGCTCACAACCTGGCACTGACCATGCTTTGAAATACTTGTGTTTAACCTCTTGTTTGGGAAAACCCAGATGCTGAGTTCCATCTCCCTGCTGCGAGAGGCAGGAGGGCTGGGAACCAAAGGATCTGAGCTTGGAGGAGGTGGGAGGTGACCATGGGGGGGACCACTGCAAGGCCTCATCCCCTGCCTGCTCCCCCAGACTCTGGAACACCCCTTGGACCCCATCTGCTCTTCTATCCATGTCAATGGGTGCCCCACCTAGTTCCAGCTCCCAGCTCTTAAAAAAAAAAAGAAAAAAAGCTCCACACTCACCAGCTGCAGCAGCAGCTGTCGGGGCTTCTGGGGGCTCATGGCAGAGCCCCCCCATGCAGCACAAGGTAGTGGGGGGAAGTGGGGATTGCCCTCCCACTCAGCAGAAGTCAGTGAGTACGGGTTTTGTTTTGTTTTTTTATATAAGAGCCAGGATGCTGGGAGAGCAGCTGGGGGTTGGGGGGCTCATGGCAGAGCCCCCCATGTAGTATGGGGCAGTGAGGGGAGCAGGGATTGCTCCCCTGCCTGGCTGGAGCCACTGCATGCAGGGCTGCTTTTTTTTTTTCCTTAAGAGCTGGGAGCTGTGATGGGGCAGAGCAGCCATTGATGGGGCTGGGAGAGCGGGTGAGGATGAGGCCTGTTCATTTTGGAGATTTGGCTGATTTTGCGGTGGCCAAATCTCCAAATCAGATTCAGCCGAATCAATTCAGGACAGCGATTCGAATCACCAAATCGCATCACTATCTTCCCAATCAGCCAAATTCAAAATCCAAAGTGAATACTAGCTACTTCACACAGGCCTACTGCTCAGTTCTGGTGTTGCACAGGTTGTTTCTGACCCTACTATGCAGTTGGAATGAGCTACTGCATTGTATCATGGTTCGTGTCTGCCGACGTTATACTGCTGTCGCAATGAGCTATGTCACTGTAGCTCATAGCTACAGTAATGTTGCATCTTGTGTAGACTTGCCCATTGGCTAATAGCTGGCTGGAGGGAACAAGAGGGTGGGGTTTGAAACAGGGGTTTCACTGACTCTCGTCAGTGACAGTCTAGGGGCAGGACCAGCACGGTGCTAGGGAAGAACACATGACCTTGGCCAAGGCTAGAGCATCACCTTGAGAAGGAAGGTGAGTGAGGTGCCACAAATCTTCATGGGTTCCCAGTGGAATGAGAACTAATGTGAGCCCAATGGGATCAGATACACATGTTCATTACAGTGCTCTAACCTACAGCACTGAAGTCTGATACCACATTCATCCAGAGTTATCTTAGAGTGGGATCCACAATTTTTATAGCATTCTATGTGTTCTGACCATCTGTTCAGTTATGGCTGTAGAGTTTTTTTTGCATGCTTACTGTAGTAAGTGTAACTTTTGTACCCAATCAATGAGCCTATAGCATATAAGCATAGCTAGTAATTTAGGTACTCGATAAAGTACAGATCTACGCTGCCTTCAGCCTAGTATACTAGCCAAGGACTAAGGTGTGACAATGAAAAAAATGAATGCCATTCTGGAATGTATCAAATACATTATTTTCAGTAGAAACAAAGAAACATTAATGCTAGTTGATCAAACACTGGTAGTAACTCATCTGTAATATTATGTACAATTTTGATCACTTGAGGCCAAGGAAAATAAGCTGAAACGGGAACAAGTGTAGTGAATGGCTGGGAAAGATAGTAGGATGACTGGAAGAAAGATTCAGCCTTATAAGAGAAAAATAAAAGAGCTTGGCTTGTTTAGCCAAGAAAAATGAAGGCTGAAAGTTTGTCACTGGGGAATGGAAAAATAAATAATTTTAGCTAAAAGATGATGCTGGAATTAGAATTAATGTATTTAAGCTATCCACAAATACCTTTAGGCTAGAAATTAAAATTTGTCTAACCATTAAATGAGCAGGGTTTTATACCCATCTTCTTGTCAGAGTAACGGGACAAACATCCTATCTAGTTTTAAGATGAAGCTTGATACATTTATGGATGCTTTATTTGATATTTCCAACTACAGGTTCCTTCCACTTTTAATACTTAATATGTGTCTTCTGACCTTGGTCCAATGCCTTATATATTCTGTATCCACTTTATTAATGATTCTGTTGTATTAATTTCAGTGCATCAAGTTGGCAGCATACAAGTACTTGGAATGGGTCTGGTATTTCCATTTAAGGGACCCGTGTGAAGTTCACTGCTGTATGGAATTGCTCATGAAAATTGAATTTGATTTTTTTTATCCCCACTTAATTATAATTATTATAACTACCTAGAGGCCCTAATAAGGATCTCATACCCATCATGCTGAGCAATAAACAAGCCCATAGTCAAAAACAGTGCTGACTCAAAAAAACTTACAATCAAATTAGAGGTGAGACAACAGGTACATGAACAATCAATCAGCAGATACCTAAATAAAAGGGAAAATGGCATGCAGAGAGATGTGTAATTACATTAGGGTCATATTTTTTCGATACCCTCTTATTACCAATAATTTATATAATAAAGTTTAACTACATGCTCTAATTACTTCTGTCTTAGTTTAATACATGTACTTTAAGGCTAGGTACAGACAGTCAAAAAGCCTGGGGCTGAATCAATTCAGTCTTTGCAGGCTAGTCTAAACTGTACAAATTAAACTGAAACAGAAGTGAACAGAACAGACATTTACCTTTGATTCACAAAATACAACCACATGTCTGCAGTGGCTTAGGCCAGAAGCTGAGGGGGTGCTAGAGCATAGTTCTTTGGATGTGTGTTTACTTCCTTTTCCTGTTGTCCCTGAGGTCTCTGGGATTTGAAGTCCAAAATTATAGCAGCAGGACTCTGAAGGGTTGCTGATCACTTCCTCTTCCTGCTTCCAGGTCCCTCTTGGATTTGTAGTTCACAGTTGCAGCAGGCAGTAACTTGGAGCAGGGGTAGAGGTGTTTAACCACCCCCTCCCTGGTCCCAGACAGGGTTTGCCTGGGGGGGCATTCCCTCTCTGTAGACTGGGCTGCATCGCTAAATGGGCTTGCCCTCCCCACCCCGGCTTTGTCAGCCAGCCCTCACTGCTTCACCTAGGGAGAAGAGGGGCAGAGCCAGCCCTGCTCTCTGGAGCAGACTGTACAGCCCAGCCAAGGACTGCAAAGAATGCTGGGGGGACTCTGATTTAACTTGAACCAGGAAGGGGTCTAGGACAGAAGTTTCAGAAACCGGATTGACCCAAATCAGTTAAGTCTGATGCTACATTCAACCAGGTTTATCTTAAACCAGTTTCAGCCATTTTGAAACTGGTTTATGTGCACTGAGCATCTGTTCTGTTACAGGTTTAAACCAGTTTCTGATCACTTAAACCAGTTTATGTGTAACTTCTGACCCTAGCCTAAGAATACAGGTATACGAATACATTATATTTACATTATAACAACTTCATTGCTATACTTATATATTTTCTAGGATGAGTAGATATATCAGATGATATGCTGAATAGAAATGGATAATAAAAATAATCTAATCAGTAAACTGATGTTTTGGTCACAAAATCTTGTGGTAGGAAAATACATGAAACAGAATGGATTAAATCCTGGCTTTAGCAGCTCTAACTAATCAGAAGAACATGCAGTGGTCTCAAGGAATCTAACAAACACAAATCTTCCTCAAACCAAATCAAACAAATCCAAAAATGTTGTTTCAAGAAGAAGGATTGGTAGGAAGAGATGGGATCTACCTGATGAAGAGAAGGAAGAGCATCTTCACAGAGAGACTCAGTAACCTAGTAAGGAAGGCTTTAAACTAAGTTTGCTGGGGGATGGATACCAAAGTCCTGGGGTGAAGGGCAAGATTCCCTGTAAGGTGCATGTGTGCATGGCCATGCACAACTAAAAGTGTGGCCATACACAGCCTTTTCAAGGCCACGCACCAGGAGAGGCTGGCGTGGGTTCCGCCGGCTCCAAGAAAGCGCTCCACTCCCTGGACCTGATGCGGGGGAGTGGTGTGCTCCACTCCCCTGCATCAGGGCCGGGGAGTGGAGCACTTCCCCAGAGCCAGTGGAGCCTGTGCCAGTCACCCATGCCAGCCTCCATCCCTGCCTTGCCTCACCTTGGGGAGGAGCCGCTTCCTGCCTGCCAGCTCCAGCCCCTGGCCCCAGCCACTGGTCCCCAGTTCCTGGCCCCTGGTCCCCGGCCCCCAGCCTCCAGCCACCAGCCCCCAGCTCCAGCCCCTGGCTCCTGGTCCCAGCCCCTGGTTCCCAGCTTCTGGCTCCAGCCTCCGGCCCCTGTCCCCAGCCCCCAGCCTCCAGCCCTCAGCCCCCTTTGGTAAGTGTCCCACGCTGGACTGAGGCAGTGCACTCATGGACCGAGGTGGCGCACCCATGGACTGCTGCTCCTTAGTGGGAGCATTGGTGAAGGGGGGGAAGTGAAGACCTGGAGGAAGAGCAAGCAGGAGGGGGCAACAGGGAAGTCCTTCTTATTCTTTCTGAGAAAGTAGAGCAATTGGCTAGCTATCTCAGGTGCCTGTACATGAATATATGGAACCTGGGAAACAAGCAGGAAGTCCTTGCATGGTTTTGGACCCCTCACTGTAGAAAGGGCATGGACAAATTGGAGAAAGGGCAGAAGAGGGCAATGAAAATGGTTAGGGGGTAGGGGCATATGACTTATGAAGAGAGACTGAGGGAACAGGGCTTATTTAAGAAAAGAGAAGACTGGGGAGGGATTTAATAGTAACCTTCAACAATCTTAAGGGCAAAGTTAGACATTTCTCGGTGGTGGCAGATAACAGAACAAGGAGCAATGGCCTCAAGGTGCAGCAAGGGAGTTTAGGTTAGATACAAGGAAAAAGTCTCTCATTAGAAGGGTAGTAAAGCACTGGAGCAGGTTACCCAGAGAGGTGGTGAAATCTGCATCCTTGGAGGTTTTTAAGACCCAGCTAGAGAATGTCTTGGGTGGGATGATATAATTGGGGACAGTCCTACTTTGAGCAGGGGGTTGAACTAAATGACCTTCTGGGGTCCCTTCTAACCCTAATTTTCTATGCTTCTATGAAAAACATACTAGTTGGCACAAGTCTGACTCTTACCATCCAAATAATAAGAGATACTTGTATTGAGCCAACCTACTCTGCACACAGATCATAACAAAGTAGTTACACCCAACAATTGACAGAACTACTAATAAAGCCAATAGTGGCAAGATGAACAGATTTTTGCACAGCTCAGAACTATTAAAACTGAAATATATTATTTCTGTGGCAGAAGTCAAACGAACTCTCTTGGCCATTGGTATAGCGTTGTTTATACACAACATCATGAACATTTTCTACAGAATAAAAGCAAACTCCAGAAGATTTCAAAGCCATTTCTCTTATCTATGTTCATATGCTTCATCTCTTTCAAACCATAATTCAGTCACCAAAATAAGATACAACTTCAGGACTTCACCACCTTTTCAGTTCAGCTAATTCACAGCATGATTAGAAAAGGGACTAATGCTACACATGACATATATTGCATAATTAACTGGTTAATCATGCAATACATTTAGACCAGCCATAAGTGCAAAGTAATTATCACCTGATAAAAATTGACTATCCAACTATCAAAAGAGCCAACCAGCTATAAAGTTAGTGCTTGAAAAAGTGTAACAGCTCTATAGTTGGTTTCTATCCAGCTTTGATTTGAATGTGTAGTGGGGCCTAAAGTCAGATATGACCCAGGACCTGTAAACAAACTGAAAAAATCAGTGGGAGTCACCTGGCTTTTTGAACTAAGAAGATATAGGAGACATTTTCTATGAACTTAACAGTGAATGTACACATTACTGGGTATCATATCAACTGGGATATAATGCACAGTATTTAAAGAGAGTTGTTAAGTAAATGACCTTCCGTCTTTCAGAACTATATTATTTTTCCCCCTTGAGAGACTTTCATACTGTGCAAAGCATTTTGGAGTATATTACTTGGCTGGATGATTGAAATCGAATGGCCCATTTCTGACATGTAATTAAAATATTCCTGGAAATGTTATCATACACACTGTTCCTTTCTACCATTATCATAAATTACAATGCTATAAAACAAGTATTAAAATGTACACAATTCTCTATTTAAAACACAACATTAAAATTACTCTTACCAGAAGTCTAAATAACTGTCATAGTTATACATTTTCATGTATTCCACCCTGTGACAAAAAATAAAGTTGTGATCTATAAGTAATTATATGAAAAATATATGCATTTTGAGTTTATGACATTGGTTTTAAATTCCCTAGGCTGTATGCCTACACAGGCAACAAAACCCACCAAATACATGTAGTTCTATAACACTGAAGGGTTTTATCCATGGGGTTCCATTTCATGGCTAGAAAATGGTGTTTAGAGGTTTGCTTTTGGGAACTGCCTTGTAGGTAAAGTAGATATTGCGTTAGAACAATGGTCCAGGGGAACAGCAAGGGTTAATTGATTTCTAAAAGCCTTGCTTGTGACAACATTTCCTTCAAGGCTTACTGTTTCTGACACAGACAAGCAGCAAGCAGACACACAGGCTGGGAAATTGAAGATATGTACCACACTGTTCCATAACAGACATAAGGGACTCTGCTGTATTGGCCAGGTCATAGTGACCTTGAGATTTCTGGTTTTGGTAAAAAGACCAAATTAGGAGGACACCAAAAAGGATCAAATTAAGATGTGTGCATACAATAGGTTTGTTAAACAAAGGAATATGCTGACAGCAGAAAAGAGTCCCCAAGAGGGGAACCCTCTGGACACTCTGGACAGAGGACACACCACCAGCCCATCTTACCCACCCTACTGGTGGGGGTGGGTCTCAGCCATTAACCTCCAGGCTGCTAATATCTGACATTCAAGAGAGAACCTCAGAGTGAAGCTTGCATACAGGGCAGACATACCTTGACTCTGTGAACCCTGGGACTTGTTGATATAGAATTGTTTGCATTATTCTTATCTGCTATCACTGCATGTCAATACAATTAGCTTATTATTGAATAGAAAGGTCATGGTCAGTCTGAGGGTTTTAAGTGCATCTGGAACAAGAAATCTGGGTCATAAATCCAGTGTCAATGCCATGGACAGGCTTGGTGATTTAAGACTAAGGTAGGTTTGGATAATTCTATGCTTTTGAGGTAAGCTAACCCCAATGCAGACCTATGGCTAGATTCACAAAAAGACTGCAACACAAAAAGATTACTTAGGCTACTTGCTGCTTACACTCCAAATCTATAGCCCCAAATTAAGTACTGAAGATCCTTGTACAATACAAGGGGAGAGAGATGAACAAAAAATGAGATCCACAAAAGCAAGCAGATGGAGTAGGCAGCTATCTGACTTCATCAGTAGGAAATGCCAAAGTGCTGGAGCTGAAAACTTGTCCTATGAAGTGGCAGTCACCTAAGTCTGGGCTGCAAAGGGGTAACTCTTTCCACCTGGAATTCTCAGCTATCAGTTGTCTCCTACCAGCTCTACATTGCAAAAGATATCTAAAGGAGGAACTTATACTTCCCACACCACACATACCCTTTATGGAATCATCCATTCACTAAGGATGCAAGAGATCTTTGCTTGGGGGCAAAGAGGGACTTGCACCCACAACTCCCACTTTCTAAAAGAGTGCCCTAATCATGAGGGTACATTGGTTTAGGACTCTATGGGCACATCCACGTGAGCATGCACGTGCCTCTTGCCCCACCTCAAACCCCTTTGAGGCAGGGGAACAGGTACATGCGGGAATGAAAAAACGTTCCCCGTGCTGCAAACTTGCAGTACAGGGAGAAAATAAGACCCCTGGTTATCCAGGGGTCTAAAAAAATTGAAGTATAAAAAAGCAGAGCAGGGCATGGTCCTGGACTGTGCCCTGAGGCAACTGGAGGCTGGGTCCTCCATGGAGACACTCTGGCTGCCAGAATGTCTCTATGGTTGACCCTCGCCCTGGTGCTGAAACATGTGGCTGGCCAAGCCACATGTTTCAGCACCAGGGCTCCAGTGCTGGTGAGTAAGGGGTCTGGGTGGGGCTGGAGGAGGGGGGACCTCTGCTGGCTCTGCCCACTCCCCCAGCCCCCCCGATCTCTGCCATGCCTGGCCCCTCCACCTGCCAGCCCCCCAGCGCCCCCATCCCTGCCCAGCTGGGCCCTGTTGCCCTTGGAGCCCTTCTGTCATCTCCCCCTGGCACTTACCTGCTGTCTGGCTGCCGTCTGGCTGACTGGGGCCCCACCCACACAGTGCTGGGCAGGGCGACAGCCCCAGCAGCCCCAGCCTGGGCCTTCCTGCCACCCTTGCTGTCCTGTGCTACCTGGCGGGCTCTACCAGGAGGCTCTGGAGCCCCCCACCCCTGCTTCTAAGGTAAGCAGAGGCTTTTTTTTCCAATTTTTTCTGGATTTTTTTCTGTTTGTTTTTTTTCAAGTGACAGTGCCTGGGGCTGTGGGGGTAGCCATGGGGGCCTGGGGAT
>NW_005841984.1:1056306-1065366 GCF_000455745.1 Alligator sinensis
GTGCTCCACAGAGGCCAGCCCTGCAACCACAGTCCACTGGCAGCTGGCCCAGAGGGGTATCTGCCTTTACTGGCTGTGCAGTCTGCATCCGGGTCTGGCAGGTGCACAGCTGGTCACAGCCAGGCAGGAGCCCCCACTGCCAGACTGCTGCAGTGGGTAGAGGGGTCAGGGAACGATCAGGGCTGCTTCAGCAGTCCAGCTGGCACAAGGGGTAGTATCCACAGGTACCAATTGGCTGGGCCCCAGAAGTTCCTGAGAGCTAGTAGCCCTGAGCTACATGCCAGGGCAGCTTTTTATACTGCTGGGGACAGGACAGGGCAGCTTTTTATACTGCTGGGGACAGGACAGGTGCTGGCCCCGGGTTCTAGCTCCCCCTTGCTGCAGATCTGGGAGGAGCCAGGCAGGGTTATGTTGCCCCAAGTGGCACCACTTGCTCCATAACAAAGTGCATGTCTGAGCACGTGCTCTGAAGCAAAAAGCCCATGCTCAAATTTACACCGCTTCTATTTGAGGTGCAGCAAGTGCACGTGCTTGCATGTGTGAACACACCCTATGGGTGTTTATACACATGCTCTAGGAGGGCTAGGGAGGTGCTTTAATATGAGTGACACTCAGAGGGGGCTGGCCAGCCCCCCTGGGGGCATCCATAGGAGACACTCTCAGAGACAATCTAATTAAAGTGCCCAGAGCATCTCATGTATCTGTGTCCCTGTGCTGAAAAATGGCAATGAGGATGTTTTAACTAAAATTTGTTGAATGTTCTTTAGTTGAAGCACCCCACCACCATTTTTCAGTGTGGGGATGTTGATACATGAGACACTGGAGTCTATTGGAGCACAGTAATTACCATGCTCCAGCAGACCTGATTAATCAAGTCTGCTCTCAGCGTAGACTTACTGCTAGTGTATAGGTACCCTCTGATTCTATCCGTTGGACTGGATTTACTTTTAAATAATAATTAAATATTGGTTGGACCAGATATAGACAAAGAGAGAAAATAGCTCTATAGCCTAGTGATTAGGTGTTCATCTGGGAGGGGGAGGACTCATGCTTTAATAAATCCTGACTCTGTATATTCAAGGATGCACTGAAACAGAGATTAGAGTCCCTGCTGAGTAATCTAACCACTGTGCTATAGTCACTCTCAAGTTTACTGTCTCTGAGCCAATCATCTGGAAAATGTAATCTGAGAACAATTTTTGGATCAGGCCCTGCATCCAAGGTAGGCAGTGAAGCCTTGTTTCATTAATCCCACTAGGGTTTAGGCATTAGCTAGATGCCTATGCACCCTGCATTTTCAAGACTGTGGTTCCTGGTTCCTGAAACAGACATGCAGATGCTTAATGATCCTTACTAGGGAAAATTTAGGTACCTATAGAGATAGCAGCTGAGTTTGGATTTTGGGAATATAAATGATGGATTTATGGAACTAAAATGTCAGTTAGCTGGCAGGGTGGTTCCTACTGCCTTTTATGGTTCCAAGTTTTTGGCACTCAGTCTTTATAAACATTTGGGCATTATCATTTACCTCCTCTCCCAGCAAGAAATATTTTCCAGGGGTTAAAATATTAATCTGTGCATCAGGAGGCCTCGGTTTTATTCTAGGTTACTGGTCACCTGTATGACTTCAGCTAGCTTTTTCTTTTTTTAGCTCAGATTTTTCACCTCCTTTAAACAAAATATATTTAGATTGCAAGCATCTTGGGGTAGTGCAATGACTCACCATGAAGGCAGAATTTGAATGATGAATCAGAAGCTGAACAGATTCGCATGCCTACTGCGATATTATAAAATACCCAAAGGACTCTATGTGATTGGCTCATGCAGCTCCAAGGGTAGGAAGTTTCTCTGGAATATAGGAAGCCTCTAAAGCTGGTTTTTGAGGTCTGCCAAATACCAGCTACTACTATGGCTTTGCTCTTACATTGGAATACCTCTTGCAGGCATCTCCCATTACATGTTTGTATAATGCCTAGTCAATGAGGACCCAGACTCAACTGGCGCCTTTAAATACCCCAGAAAAATAATGAATGTGATAAGGCAATTCAGCCAGCTAAATAACAAAAATAACTGTTTGATTTAGCAATGGGAGGAAACAAAACAGAAAGGAAATGGAAAGTGTTTATATCTGTATATCTGAATTAAATATACCATTCAGCAATAAACACTATCTATTTATCTATAGCCTCCACAGTGCTCATCGCCATAATATTAACATCTCATGAATATTAATGAAACACCATCACAACACATGGAGTAGGTAGGGAACTATTGTCATCATAAACAAGGATATGTTGCAGCACGAAGTAAAGTGTAAAAACATAATACTTAAGAATAAAAGGAGGTAACTGAAAGGAGATTTCCCAATTTTAAGATTAAAAACTGAAATGACTGAAATGCATTAAGGAAGGAGGTGCAGTAATTGAACAGTATGAAAAAGCAGGCCCCTGAGACGATGGGAAGGATAATGTTTGACGGCATAGGCATCCATTATGATGTTTTAAGGCAATTTCTTACTCAGTGACCATTTGTATCTCAAGATTGCTCATTATCTTCTTTTGGTATACTGTTTGATTCTGGAGACCTTTGTAGATTTTAACTTCTAAAATGTACAACAGTGACATGGAAGTAACAATATTTCTAATTAATATTAATCATGCATATTGATTCTTTTGCAGCACACAGTGGGGGCATTCACACGAGATACTTTACTGTACAGTAGATTAATCTGATGCCCCCACAACCCTTAAACAGTGCGAGGGGCATGAACCCTGTTTGCTCAGCACTGCTTTTATTTGTATTCTCCGTGGTTGTTTCTTGTTTCTAAATTGTAGCTAGAACTCATTCAATTTTTTTCACCAAACATTGTTTTTGAACAAGCTTTTCCACCAAAGTAAAAACCAAAAAATTAATTTTGGCTTATGCTTCACAAGCACCAGTCACTTCGGGTGTTTTCATTTTCAGGCAAATAGCTTTGTCAGGCACCATGGGCAGAGACAGAAGTGACAATTTTTGCCCAATTTGGCCACAGAAAGTAGTTTATAGCTGTGACCAAACACAAGTGCACAGCTGCAGACAGCTTCAGAAATAGCTGATTGGGTAAAATCTGAACCATCATTGCATGAGGGGTCAGATGAAGATGTTTTGAAACAAAGCGTCTTCTGTTCGTGCTTCCTGCCAGCCTGTCACTGTTCTCAGAATGGAGGGGAGGGAAAGGGAGTGGAGGGAATTTGGTCTGGGCGGGGGGTTTCAGCCCCTGCTGAAAAACCCAAGGGGACTCCAATCCACCCACCCCACCATCCAGCATTGGCTGGGGAACCCCTAGAATGAGCTCCATCTGCTCCCTTTCATCCCATCCCATTCTGAAAACAGGATCAGGCTGGGAGAGAGGATGGGCTGCTGCTAGGAGAAACTGGCTGCAGGTTCCCAGCCAGAAGCTAGATTCCCCTCCCCCTTGGAACCAACAGTGAACTTCTGCTTGTTCCAGGGGGTTGCTGTAACTCAGAACAGTACCTGCAAAGCATTCTAGGTTACAGTGGAGAGTTGCACTTCTGTCAGCACCCCATCGTATTAGTAGGCACTTCTGAAAGCATAGGGTCTAATGAATGTATCTTCAGTTTATTACTTTGTAAAATGGGACTATTCACTACTGTTTTTTTGTGAAACACTTGGAGTTTTATAAATTTACAAATCTCTGTGCCAGGCTGGGTATGCTCCAAGCTACCTAAATTTTCCAAATCCAGTAGGGACAACTAAAAATACCTTCCAAAATATTTTTCTTCCAACAGTTCTCCAATGTTAGATTCTCTGCAAGTGCTTATCTTATACCTTCAGTATGTCCCAGCCAGCACAACCCTGCCCACCTGCTCTCATTCAGATGCTGCACACCTAGAACTATGCTTTGGGTCACCTGTCTTCAATCACTCTCAAGACTTCTGTCTCCATCTTGGGCATGCTTATAAGTGGCCACTAGGAATGATCTTCAGTAGCATATTTTTGGATTTGGAGCATGCCAGGAGTAGTAGGAGATGATCAGGGAAGTCCCAGACGGAGTACACAATCACCTTGGTGTAGGCATGCCCTCTGACTACATTCAATTACCATTTTCTTCAATGTAGCAAAAATTGATTTTCATAAGACAAGCACTTTCCTATATTTGAATAAAGAAGTACAATCTTGAAATGGTTGTCTGTTGACCTCATGGGAAACCTGCTGGTATCCATATTAATAAAAGAATAATAGTGGTGAAAATGAATTTATTTTTCTCTAGATCTTGTATCAGAAAATAAAAAGGAGAAAATGAACTTTTAATAAGCTCCAAATATAGCTATAAAAAACAGCCTTAAACTCTTATTGCAACACTATTATTTGATATTATTCAGGATGCTTCTTATGCACTGTCATACAATTTTAAGTCCTCATTGTTTGGGTAAATAGCATCTTATTCTGTATATAGTTTCACTGACATCAATGGTACTTACTACTCAGGGAATAAGGCACTATTAGTGGGTTCATCTACATGTGTGCTTTACTGTGGAGTTAACTAATTATCTCTGCAGTAAAGTGTCACTGTCCACTTTTGTACTGGTATTCTGGTGCAGTAAATTATGCTTAGGGTACGCCATAAGATAGTACTGTCTTACAGCAGAGTAATTATCTATGATCAAATGCTCATGTGGACAGTGACTGCTGGGCACAAATTGCACCTGGTCAGCCCAGCCAGCCGGGGGCCAGACCCCCTGCTCCTGCCAGTCCCTCTGCCACCCTCCAGAGCCCAGGGCTAACCCCCCATGCTCCCTGCCAGACTGGGTATGATATGCCCAGCTGTACCGCAGGTAATTGCTGTGGCCCTGGGCACACGTGTAGATGCTGAGCCCAGGAGCAGTTAACTCTGGCATGAACTGCTCTGGAGTTTATTGAGTCACCTTTATAATATGTATATGCATCCAGTGTGACCATGTTTTGGACCATGGAAATATGTGCAAGCAGTCACATCACGTAAACATTTGCTAAGGAAGTTCTTTCAAAAGGCCAAATTAGAATAAAAAATGTTGCAACTGCTAATTGTTGTGATTACCAATACAATTCTGTTCTTTCTATTTCAGTTTTTCCTCTGCCATCTCAGACATGATGGCAGATTAATTTATAATACACTTTACATTGACCTACTGAATTTCTAAATCAGACAGACTTGCCATGCTAGACTAACTGGGTGGCTTGAATTTCTGATAGAATGGCATTCACATTGCTGCTTGCCATACACTGATATGAACAG
Source organism: Alligator sinensis (assembly GCF_000455745.1). NCBI lineage: Eukaryota > Metazoa > Chordata > Crocodylia > Alligatoridae > Alligator > Alligator sinensis. The sequence goes on from NW_005841984.1 coordinate 1,061,582, forward strand.
AATAGTTTACATTCTGGGAAATGCAAAGAAAAGAGAAGAAAGATACTGCAGCCACTATTGAAAAGACATAGGAAACTGGTAATCCATAGGTCACAATAGATGTTGTTTCTTTCCTTATTACTTACTACTGATTTCTCTGCCTTTCCTACCCATCCCAAAAATATTGCTCACTGGATACCAACAATTGCATTTCTTTTCATTTTTCACTTGCTAGCAATGGAATATCATTTCCTGAAACCAAACAAGCTGTATTTCCAGGAATAAAATTAAGGAAAGCAGCAAGGGGAAGTGAGATTGTATAGTTAAATTAAGTTGATGGTATTTATTTTTACCTAAAGAAGCATATGTGACAACTGTGAATATTGGGGCAATCTCTGTTTGATGTGTGAAAACGTACTTATTTAACCCTCATTAGGAATAGTAATTCTAGCAAATCTTTATATTTTAGAATAAGAATATAGATTATCAGATCTATCCTTAGCAGAAGTTACTTTGGGATAGATACCAACACAGGCATGTCTATGCTGCAGTTAAAGAAATAGGGTAATATCTAAGCTCTATGCTGCCAGTGCTAGAATTTCACTGCACTAAGCTGGAGTCACAAAAGTGACATAGCCTAACTATTCTAGCTCATTGTACTTGCATTTGAGAAGTTTTATATGCGTCTCTGACAAAAACAGATTGATCCTTTTGGCCATGAAGCCTTTTTTGAAGGGACTAACTGGTTTTTAAGGGTCTGGATTTAAAGTGCAGAGACTTTCACTTCTGGTGAAGGTCCCAATTTAGACAAGAAAGAATATGATTGCCATCTGAGAGTTCCTCGTCCTTATAAGTAATGAATTGTTGGTCTCAGTTGATTTCCTGGTGTTACTATCACAACTCACACATTTGTCAGCAATCTCAGCAGAAAGGTCAAGAAATGAATGGCTTTTGAAAATGAAATCATTATACGGTTTTTCAGTTGGAGAGTAAGCATATGATACATCTATTAAACCTTCTTCTGGAGTCAAATGGAGGATTTTAATCTCTAAGTACTGTCAGTCCAGGAAATGTAAATACTTACAAAGTAAAGGCATGCCTTAAAAGTTTCCTTTATATGCACAGTGCTCTATGACTAATGGAGCAAGAATGAAAAATTCTTAAGTAGAAATGAACAGTTCATCCCTAAAATTAAGTCACTGCAATTCTGCTAGGAATTAACTTGGAACATGGATTTATGAACCAAATAAACAGATAATTTTCATATTACATATCTAATTAATTTTAGTTGTAGCTAAACTAGTCCATGGAAATCAGATGAAGGCTGCCTTTTTATTTATGTATGTATATAGCTTAGTATAATGGAGCTGTGATCCTGACTACAGCCTACATGTATTACCTATATAAATAATAAATAATGAAGGCAAGTCAACTGTCCAATTGGAGCCAAGTATTTCCCAATACACTTTGCTAATCTATTTAAGGCCATATTTTTTCTGTTACCTACTTGCACTCTTCTGCTCATTATAAAAGTACTATCATCTGCAAACAGTAATGAGCACTTGCAAAATCACGTGTATTCCATTCAATACAATTATTCAGGCTCATATATCTAACCATGCTTACTTTGAAGACAGAGGCAGAATGCCTGTACGAGAGCTCTTTTCTGTGAAAACTGACAATGCTGATGCTCTATGCAATGAACTGATGGCCTGCTTTTCATTTTACTGTGCTTCAAGGCTTTCCCATTGCATATCAAACATTCAGTATCATAAGATCCCTCTCTCTCTCTCTCTCTGTTCTATCCTCAAACTTATGTCTGCCTTCATCTTCATATTGATTCAAACATTTATTTTGCATAGTTACCAAATAAACTAAATGTTAGAAGGGGACCTGTATATTTTACCTTTTCCTCCTATTTTCAGAGATCATGCACTACTTGTATAATTGTACAAAGCAAACAGAAGGTGGTATCAGTTGATCAAAGACCTTTGAAAATACTTTTCCCCTACCTACCAGGAGAGGCCTTTAAAATTTTTGAAAATATGTTAATGTGCCAAAAAGAAGAACAGAATGTTCCTTAATTGCTCTATTGTCTTGTTTTCATTTTGATATCTTTTTCTAAGAGAAACATATTCAATGTCAAGCAGGGAATATGCTTTAACAAAAATTTAAAACTATATTTACTGAAAATTAAGATATAAAGGGACTTTAGTTTCTTTTCTCAACCTTTTGAATAGAGTTATGCTCCAGGTTTGCATATTCTAGAACACTGACAGATTTTTGCAGAACCTACAAGTGCTCCAATTCCATAACATAATATCAACAATCCTGCCCATCCATACAGACAACCCACTCTCTATCTTCCCACAACACAGAATCTCCTTAGACAGGAAAGTGCAATTATCCCATACTTACTCTGATTTTCCTTGAAATTTCTTCTCATCTAAATCCTAATAAATCAGTGACCACACATACTATCACAATTTCCACTTTACAGCATAGATTTTTGTTATGACCCATGGGATAAAATTAAGATCCTCTGAAGGATGGTATCCTGTTTACACCAATATACATTTCCTGAGCCATAACATAGAAAATCATAGAAAATTGGGGCTGGAAGTAGGTAATCTAGTCCAATCCCTGCTCAAAGCAGAACCACCCCCAAATGGATCATCCCAGCCAAAGTTTTGTGTAGCCGAGTCTTAAAAACCTTTAGGGATGGAGAGTCCACAAACTCTCTGGGTAACCTGTTCCAGTGTTTTACTAACCCTCTAGTAGGAAAGAACATCCTAATATCTAACCTAAACTTCCCTTGCTGCAACTTGAGACCATTGCTCCTTGTTCTGTCATCTGCCACCACTCAGAAGAGTCTAGCTCCATCCTCTCTTGAACCTTGCCCTTCAGGTAGTTAAAGGCTGGTATTAAATCCCCTCTCAGTCTTTTCTTCTCTAGACTAAATAAGCCCAGTTCCCTCAGCCTCGCCTCATAAGTCACGTGCCCCACACCATCACCATTTTTGTTCTCCCTGCTGGCCTCTCTCCAATTTGCCCATATCCTTTCTCTGGTGGGGGCCCGTAACAGGGGGCCTGCTCGGGGCCGACTTCTCAGTGGCCCGCCCACCTGTTTCTGGGCTAACCGCCCGCCTTCTCGCCCACCACGCTTTGTTGTTAGTTGATTAATAGATGTTAATTAAGCAGGAGGCTGCCCATTTCCTGCCCCGATGCCAGGGGGTGCTATCTGCAGCTCCATTCCTCCCCTTCACTACAGCCCAAGCCTCGCAGATGGCATCTAGGTGTTATCACAAATCACCGGCCCCCACTCTGGGCCCCAGAATTCTCCTAATTGAACCCCACCTGGATTCCTCTCATCAGGCGGTCTCATCCGCCTTCATACCAGGCAACATAGCTCCCTGAACTGCTTCCCCTTCGGGTGTGATCCCCACACCGGGACCTTTGGCTACAGCCCTGGCCCACCTCCAGGCCAGTCAGAACCGCAGGCCCTCAGCTCTTGGGTGTTCCTCGTGGTGGGCCCCTGGCCCTTCGACCCTTCTGGTCCTGGCTCCAGCATGGACCAGTCAGGGGAAGTTCAGACAGGTGTTGAGTTTATGGCCCTTTTTCTCTCTCCAAGGGTCCACCCTCTGGGCCCTCCAAACAAAGGGGTAACCCACCCAGTTGTGGGGGCTAGGGGTTAAGGTGCCCCGACCCACCTTTCACTGGGGTGGTAACTGGCTGGCATTTCCTGGGGGCTCCTGCGCCACTGGGAGCCCGACCAGGCCATCCACTCCTGGCCGGGTGCAGGTTTAG
>NW_005841984.1:1065507-1071398 GCF_000455745.1 Alligator sinensis
TCCAAAAATGGCTGCCCTCATCAGGCCCCTGGCAGCTGCCAGCTCCAGGCCCTTAAAGTGGCAGGCACACACAGTGCTCTGCCACAGGGCCCCACAACTGAACACAGTAGAATCATAGAATCATGGAAAATTAGGGTTGGAAGGGACCTCAGGACCTCTAGTCTAACCCCTTCTTCATGGGAGGGCCATCCCCAACTAGATCATCCCAGCCAAAGCTTAGTCTAGCCAGGGCATAAAAACATCTGAAGATGGAGATTCTTCCATGTCTATGGGCAGCCTGTTCCAGTATTTTACTACCCTTCTAGTAAGAAAATTCTTCCTAATATAACCTAAACTCCCCTTGGTGCAACTTGAGACTGTTGCTCCTTGTTCTGTCTTCTGCCACCATTAGGAACAGTCTAGATCCATCCTCTTTCGAATCCCTCTTCAGGAAGTTGAAGGTTGCTATCAAATCCTCTCTTATTCTTCTTTTCTCTAAACTAAATAAGCCCAGTTCCCTCATTCTTTCCTTATAAGTCATGTCCCCCAGCCCCCTCACCATTTTTGCTTCCCTCCATTGGACCCTCTCCAATTTGTTCACATCCTTTCTGTAGTGGGAAGCCCAAAATTGAATGCAGTACTCTAGACGTGGCATCACCAGTGCTGAATGGAGGGGAATAATCACTTCCCTTGACCAGCTGGCAACACTCCTACTGATGCAGCCCCGTGTGCCATCAACCTTCTTGGCAACAAGGGTGCACTGTTGGCTCATATTCATCTTATTGTCTACTGTAACCCTCAGGGCTTTTTTTTCAGAGCTGCTGCCCAGCCAGTCAGCCCCCAGCTTGTACTGGTGCATGGGATTGTTCTGTCCTAAGTGCAGGACTTTGCACACTTGTCCTTGTTGAACCTCATGAGATTTCTTTTGGCCCAAGCCTCCAATTTGTCTAGGTCACTGTGAATCCTGGCCCTACCCTCCAGCATATCTACTACCCCTCAGCTTGGTGTCATCTGCAAACTCACTAAGGGTGCACTTTATGTCAGTTTTCAGGTCACCGATGAAGTCATTGAACAAAACCAGCCTCACGACCAACCTCTGGGACACTCCACTTGATGGAGCTGGTCCATTCATCCAGCTCATACATTCTGAGATTGCCTGCAAAAGGTTGTGGGAGACCATATCAAAAGTCTTGCTAAAATCAAGTTATATCACATCCACTCATCGTCTCACATCCACAGAGCCAGTTACTAAATCATAGAAGGCAATCAGGTTGATCAGGAATGATTTGCCCTTGGTGAAACCATGTTGATTGTTCCTAATCATCTTCTTTTCCTCCAAGTGCTTAGAAATGGATTCCTTGAGGACCTGCTTCATGATTTTTCCAGGGACTGAGGTGAGGCTGACTGGTCTGTAGTTCCCTGGATACTCCTTCTTCCTTTTCTTAAATATGGACATTATATTTGCCCTTTCCAATGATCTGGAACTTCTCCTGATTGCCATGAGTTTTCAAAGATGATGGTCAGAGGCTCTGCAATCACATCAGCCAACTCCCTCAGCACCCTGGGGTACATCCCATTCAGCCCATGGACATGTACATGTCCAACTTTTCTAAATAGTCCCTAACCTCTTTTTTCACCAAAGTAGGCTGCTCAGCTCCTCCCCAACCTGTGCTACCAGGTATAGTGGTCTGGGAGCTGACCTTGCCTGTGAAGACTGAGGTGAAAAAGTCATTGAGCACTTCAGCCTTTTCTGCATCCTCTGTCACTAGGTTGCCTCCCCCATTCAGTGAGGGACCCACACATTCCCTGATCTTCCTCTTGTTACTGACATACTTGTATAAAACCCTCTTGTTACCCTTCACATCCCCTGCTAGCTACAACTCCAATCATGTCTTGGTCTTCCTGATTTCATCCCTGCATGCCCGTGCAATACTTTGATGTTCCTCCCTAGTTGTCTGTCCAAGTTTCCACTTCTTATAAGCTTCCTTTTTGTGCTTTATTTACTGAAGAATTCCATACTAAGCCAAGCTGGTCTTCTGCCACACTTGCTAGTCTTCCTGTGCATTGGGATGTTTGGTTCCTGCACTCTCAGTAAGGCTTCTTTAAAGTATACTCAGCTCTCCTGGACTTCTCACCCCCTCAGATTGGCTTTCTAGGGGATCCTGCCCATGAGTTTCCTGAGTGAGTCCAAGTCTGCTTTTCTAAAGTTCAGGATCCTTACTCTGCTGCTCTTCATCCTTCCTTTTCTCTGGATCCTGATCTCAGTCATCTCATGGTCACTGTTGCCCAAGTTGCCATCTACTAGTACATTCCCCACCAATTCTTCCTTGTTTGTGAGCAGCAGTTCATGAAGAGCACATCCCTTAGTTGGCTGCTCTAGTACTTACTCCAGGAAATTGTTCCCAACACTCTCCAAAAACTTTCTGGATTACCTGTGCACTGCTGTATTGCCCTTTTAGCAAATGTCAGGGTGATTGAAGTCCCTCATGAGAAGCAGGGCCCATGGTTGCGAAACTTCCACTAGCTGTTTGAAGAAAGCCTCATCCACCACTTCCTCTGGGTATGGTGATCTATACCCTAGCATGACATCATCCTTGTTGCTCTCTCCTCTGACCCTGACCCAGAGGCTTTCGACGGGCCTATCTCCAGTTTCATACTGGAGCTCTGTGCAATCATATGGCTCTTTCACATAAAGTGCAAATCCTCCTCCTCTTCTCCCGTGCCTGTCCTTCCTGAACAGTTTATACCCATCCATGACAGTGCTCCAGTCATCGAGCTGTCCCACCAAGTCTCTGTTATTTCAAACACATCACAGTTCCTTGACTGTGCAAGGGCTTCCAATTCTTCCTTCTTGTTTCCCAGGCTCTGTGCATTCAGGTACAAGCACCTGAGGTAACTAGTTGATTGCTCTGATTTCTCAGGAAGTATAAGAACACCTCCCCTGTTATCCCTCTCTTGGTTGTGTTTTCTCCAGGTTATCTACTTCCCCACTTACCTCCAGGCTTTGGTCTCCATCCCCCAGCAAACCTAGTTTAAAGCCCTCCTCACTAGGTTAGCACGCTCGTCTGTGAAGATGCTCTTTCCTCTCTTCGTCAGGTGGATCCTATCTCTTCCTAGCAATCCTTCTTCTTGGAACATCATCCCATGGTTAAAGAAACCAAAACCCTGCTGGCAATTGTTGAGAAAATCTTAATGGATTATTGGTTGTGTTGAAGTGAGGTTGGCTTTGTCTCCCAGAGACCCAAAGATTGCCTGTCTGTCTCAACGATGCAGCTGATCTAATAAAAGATAACACCCACATAAATTCTTTCCCCTTACATTAAAGGGTGACAAGGGTGGATTTAGGATTTGGCAGAGAGACGAGGGAGCAGCAACCTATCCTGCAGGGTTGGCTGCACCCCTGCTAGAGCTTCTTTCCCCCTCCCCCATCTTCAGTCTAGTCTGAAAGCAAAGTGCTGCCGCACCACAGCACCCTCTGGATCTGTCCCTGATGGGTTATTATTATTTGAAAAGAAACTGTCACCTTGATTCTGAAAATCTCCTCTCTTTTGTGTACCAGGGGAAATGGAAGAAGAGGCTACACTGAAGCAAAAGTATGGTTAGGAGATAGATGTAGTTTGTAAGCCTGTGGTATATAAAAAACTAAAGTGTGGAGCATAGCCCAGCTGAGGAAATCCGAGCAGCTTTGAGCCTCTTATCATGCCAATGAATTAGGTCAAGTTCACTTCCAATAAAGGCAAGAATGTCTAGATAACTTATTGCTTTCAGAGCTTTATCTAAGACTCAATTATTCAACTGCTTTTTTTTTTTTTTACAATAAAGAAAAAATTATCAGATGGGTGTCCTGATCTGTGATGTCACAAAATCTCACACATCTTCCAAGTGAAAAGCAAGGGGAATGTCATCTTAATTGTCCAGGATACTGCATGCTTTTCTCATGGGATGTTCATAGATTCAATAAACATATCTATAGAGGTTTTGCAAGGCTCTTGTCTAAACTCCCCTACACAAAGGAACTTCACATGGGTAAGTAGTAAGTAGTTTAAAGTCAACTTTGATCATTCTTTGCAGGCAATGAAGTATAATAACGTTTGAGTTTACATTTTACATATATTTTTAATAATCCATCATGTTCACTCTGTAGTCTTATAAATGAAAAATTGCAGAGGTTTGTGAAAAGTTGTGTTATTTCTGGTAGACAAGGTTCCTTGGGTGAATTTGATATCTTTTATTAGACCAACCCAAATGGTTGGAGAATAGTTATTAAGCAAGCTTTTGGGTTCAAAAACCCTTTGTCAGGCTCAGGAAGCTGCAGCAGTTGGTGTGTGCTCTTCCTGGATGGAATGAAAAGTAAACAAGCCAGGGGCTGGGCTGGGGAGTCAGTTGCCAGGCAGATTATAATGTATCAAAAATACAATGTCTATGTTTAGTCCCTGACCTCTAGTATCCAGGAGGTTGATGAAATGGAGCTCATAGGCTCGTCTCTGGGATGTGTTGTGTAAATTTCCCTTGAGGATCAGGACTGAGAGATTGGAGAGAGAGTGGCCCTCCTGTGAGAAATGTGCCCCCACCGCTAATTGGGTGTTTCTGTCTTTGATGGATTTCCGGTGTGCGTTCATTCTGGTGCGCAGTTGTTGTCTGGTCTCTCCTACATATCTTCCATCAGGGCATTTGGTGCATTGGATGAGGTATACTACATTCCTTGAGGTGCAGCTGTAAGATCCTGGGATGCTGATGGCTCTGTTGTGGGGTGTAGTAATAGTGGGGGTGGTGGAGATGTGAGGGCAGGTTTTGCATTTCTTGTCATGGCACGGTCTGGATCCTTTTGGTGTGTTCTGGGGTTGAGGAAGTTTGCTTCTGGTGATGAGGTTGGCGAGGTTTGGTGCTTGTCTGAAGGCTAGGATGGGTGGCTCTGGGAAGATCTTTTTAAGAGTAGGGTCTTTTTCTAATATGGGTTGCAATTTTTTGAGGATTTTCCGTACAGGTTCAAGGGATGGGCGATAGGTCATAACCAGCGGTGTGCAATTTGTGGGTGTTTTTCTTCTGTACTGCAGCAGTTCTTCACGTGGTATCCAGGTGGCTCTTTCAAACGTGCGATCTACCTCTCTGGAGGAGTGTCCTTGCTGGGTGAAAGCCTTTTTAAGATTGGTGAGGTGGCAATCCCTGGTGTTCTCTTCAGTACAGATGCGGTGGTATCTGAGAGCTTGGCTGTATATCACTGCTTTTTTGGTGTGTTTCGGGTGATTGCTGGTTCTGTGCAGATATTAAAACTCTCTTTCCATGTAATCTGTATGTTAATTAAATAGCAATTTATTATTGAAGACATCTTTGACAATTAACAACTTTGCAAGGCTAAACTCAATCTCTCTCTTATATAGTTGTTAATCCTCAATAATGTTTTTAGTAGTCAATTGATATCTACTTTACCTTAAATTATTTCCACATTAAGTACTTGCTGTGGATTCTGAATTCAAACAGTTGCCAAATACATGTATATCTGAAGCTTTTGCATGTAATCTTATATTCTAGGTGACTCTCCATAGTCATTCACAAGCTTTATTAAAAGCAACAGACAACATCTCATTTTTCTACATTCTTGTATAATGGGCTAGATGATACAATCTCTTCTTCTTTTACAACCAGTCAGTCATATAAATGAAAGCTGTGAATAGCAGAGTGCTTAGGCTGAGTGCTTAGGCTTAGGCATGTTTTCTATGCACTGAAATCAGTTTTATGTAGAACACAACTGATAAAAAATTAACATTTCATGCATTTTAATGTTGGAAACACTATAATCATCTCTGTATTATTTTATGCAATTTTTGATCTGTAAATCCTTTTTTTTTCTATTAATACCTTAAAAAGTTACAACTGCCCCCCCCCCCCCCCAACAACTCGACTCATGAGCACAA
>NW_005841984.1:1071429-1109800 GCF_000455745.1 Alligator sinensis
AAATTCAACCCCCCCCCCCCCCCCCAAAACCTGTACTTTAAGGCACAAAATTCAGTATAATGATGAAAAGCATCACATGGATAAATGGTTAATTATTGACATATCACATTATTCTCACATTCCATTACTGCATGGACCTTCTCCAATACCAATGAGTATTGTGATAGCTGCTGTCTACTCAAGGCTGTAATAATATTCTAGATCAGCTCTGAAGCTGCCCTACAGTCTGGTGGAGAACAAAGGGAATTTATTCCCCCCTACCTTTTACAGCTACCACAGATTAGTCTTTATACTTGAGTTGAGAGCCGGGCTGGTATTTGGGCCTAACTGATTTAAAATCATATTTCCCAAGTAATATAGCATGCATGTGTGTGTAAGTGTGTGATTATTTTCTTGTAATGCAGTTATTAAGCTTGCATAAAGAGTTCAGTAAACTAATTCAAATGTGGTAACTTATAAATACGATTGCATTTTTCAAAAAGGGGAAAAATCTTTTGGCAGCCATTTCCAGAGCGATAGCTTAGTTCTAAAGTTACACAATTCAATTACATTATTCCTGTTGCACACAAAACTGACTAACCAAATATTGCTAGCACTTAATCAGATAGGATTGAGTTTCCATAATTCCAAATGAAATTGATAGCAGTGGAGGGTGCTCTGCTCATCTGCTCCATAGGTGTCCAAAGTTGGGCACCCAAAAACTGCAAACAACTTTAAAAAGTTTGGTCTTATGTAACACAACTAAAGTTACACAGCAAGTCATCCAGAAAAAGAAACCTGATCCCTGACACCCACCCACAGCTTAAGTGCTAAGAGGTGCCCCACTACAGGGAATTGTTCTAAAAGTATGACATGCCACGATTATGACTATTACTTCATAAAGACAGTAACAATTATAGAGCTGCTCAACTTAGTAGCCTGGGTCTTGGTGAGAGGTTTCAAAGGGTTTATACACTTCAGAAACTTCATATGAAATATTGTATTTTAGTCTGAAGCATTAAGCATCTTTGACTGAAGCATTTTTCTCATACCTTTTTCTCAACATTTTCCTTTATTTTTATCAATTCGTTAAAATAATAAGGTCCTTGTTTTTCACAGAAATCTAGAATGATGTAATGTGTTATTTTCACAGTAGCATACAGCAATGCCATGAACTCCTGACTATACCTATGCTGGAGGTTCAAATGGAAAAAAACACTTGTGATGGAAAGAAGTTTTATTCAAACAAAAATATTTTCAATTATGTGTTATTGCAATTAATTGCTTTTTATGTAGATCTCCTTTTCCACTCCTATTCTATTGTGCAAGATTCTCTTCAAAAACTTAGGTCACTAATGACACTAGGTAAAATACATTGAGCTATTGCAAATGGGCCAGTACAATGAAACCAAATTACAAATTAGTGAGTGCATTTCCAAGCCCCATCACATTAGCCCTTACTGTATGGCTCACAGTATAAAGGACCATAATTGACTGCACTATAGGTACAACTTTATAATGTTAGTTAGCTTTCAAATAATAGGGCAAAATCCTTCCCTTACTTTGTCCATATTCTAAAATGGATGAGGACAGTGGAGAATGCCCGTTTAAAAGAGCTATCCTGGAGGAAAGAATATTATAGCTGAATGAGGTTCATGGTTGAGTACTAGGAATAGGCTCTGGGTACTGATTACTACTAATCTAAAAGGTAGCAATGAGCACTCCCCTCTAGAAACGATGAGGGTGTTTTTACATATTGGGGCCTTATTACACCATAATTTTGGGCAGCTCCTGGAGCTCTTAACTCTTGGATTGTCTGCACATTAACACCTGAAATTAGTTTTAAGCACCCATTATGCAAGTCAGTGCTATTTCACTGCAGGGCAGGATAATCTCTGATCTGTGTTACCCGGGTCATTACCCCCCACCTGTCCTCCCTACCTTGCTGGCTTGGATTGGCCCCGCCACCCCTCCTCACTTTCCTCAGAACCCCTAATCCCTGCTCACTGCCCCACTCATTCCCTCTGGTGGGTCCCCATGCTGTCTGTCCCCTGCTGCTTTGTGGTTGTCTTAGCCCAGAGAAGAGAAGCAGCCCAGAAGCCCAAACCTTCCCTGCCTGCTCCCCTGGGACAGAAGATACAAGCATCCATGAGTGAGATGGGGGTGGGTAGGAGGGAACCCCAAGGGGTGGGTGGGGAATGAGACAGGGGGGAAAGCCAGAATATGTGGGTGGTTGTGGGGATTCTTACTTTCAGTCCTCCAGACCCCTGCTGGCCTGAACATGTGACAGTTCCAAATTCAAGCTAACACTAGTATATCAATCAACACCTGTGCTGCTCGCATTATACTGTGCAACAAGACACTTACAGCTCATAGGGTGCCTATATGTATGCAGTGAGGCTGCTCTGATGTGCTGCAATTACAGCATGTTGGAGCACACTTAATTAATCAAGCCTGCTGGAGCATAGTTAGCACACTCTAGCAGCCTCCAGCATCACGTGTATCAGCATACCCATGCTAAAAAATGGTGATGGGGGTGCTTTAACTAAAGCTTATTTAACAAGCTTTAGTTAAAGTACTCCTGCTGACCTTTGTCAGTGCAGGCTTGCTGATACACATGCCATTCCTGGTGCTTTAATTTGAGAGGCTCTCAGAGCCCCCCTAATTAAAGTGTCCCCCACTCCCAGCGTACAAGTATAAACACCCATAGGTACTAACACTAAGGAATGCTAGGCAGTATTAAAGTTAGCATGTACACGCAAACGTGTACAGCTCTGATTTGCTGCTGTGTTGGAGAGAAGGGGCATTATTAGGAGCTGCCAAGTCTTCCCTGTGGCTACCTGGTCCTCTGGTGGGTTCCTGCTCAACCCCCTCCTCCACCCCAGCTCCTTGGCAGGTCCCCCACTCAGCTACCTCCCTACCTCTATGGCTTCACACCCACCTGCAGCTGCCCAGCTGTCTTGGTCTCTGTGAGTCTTGGGCAGTAGAGTTCTGGATGACAAATTATCCACCTAGGATGCTGGGCTTGGAAGAGGGCATTGCGGATTGGTGCATTCCTGATTGGTGGAACATTTCCACCAATCAGGCAACAACTGGGAGGGGTTTGCCTCATCCCTGCCCAGAGGGGTGGGGGACAGAGGAGCCCCGGACTTGATTGAAGACTGCACTTTGCAAGTTCGACAGACTCCGGGGGTGATGCATCTGGAGAGAACAAAAGCATAGTGTGCTCAGCAGACGTGTCGAGGGACTAAAGAAGGGCGAGCTCCAGAAGAGCTGGGGAGAGCTGCCTGGTGGGCAACTGCCCAAAAGATCCCCTGAAGATGCTTCTTGGGGATTCAAGCGGTGGGATGCTCCTGCGGTGCACAACCCAGAGCATGGAGCCTTGGCACTGGGAGCGGTTTGAGACTGCTCAGGTCACCTCACGGTGCATGGACTGGTGCACGTAGCCTTGGCCCTGGGAGCCACTTTAGGTGGTTCGGGCCTGGGATCCTGGCATGAGGCTGGGCAGCCAGAGCCGGCAGCACAGCTTGGCATATCTAAAAGAGCCCTCAGTCCCCAGAGTGGGGCCCAAGGAAGCCCCAGCATGAGGCCGGATGACTGGAGCCAGCAGCAGTGTGGCTTGGCATAAGCCAATGGAGCCCTTGGTGCCCAGGGCGGGGCACAGGGCTGCGGGGAGAGGACAACCCCTGGCATGAAGCTGGATAGCCGGAGGAGGCAGCGCTGCTCAGCCTGGGTGCCCAGAGTGGAGTGCCTGGCCATGAGAGGAACCAGAAGTGCTGCTGGGGAGAGGCCAGAGGAGCCGATGTCCAGTGTGAGATGTTGGGGAGCGGGTCCCACAGGGGAGGCACCCTGGGAGGGGCTCCTGCAGGAGCTAGATATACAGGGTCCTGAGTTTTGGGGCAGGATCCCAGTACTGTCAGAGGGAGGGAGGATTCTGGAGCCTTTCTTCTCTTATATTGGGAGGTGAGACCAAGCCCAGACTCAAAAGGAGGGGGGCTCCACGTGACACCCCGTGGGGTGTTGAATGCACCTCATATTTTGTGACTGATGCAATGTTGATGTTAATATAATTATGGGTATTCTTTAAGATGTTCATATTGAGTTACCTGGTCGCTGCCTGTATATGCTTACTGAAATGGTACCTTGACTTACCTGTGTTAATTTGCTTTGTTGCCTGTATTTGCCTACTGTATTCTTACCTGACTTACCTGTGCTTACCTGCTGGGTTGTCCGTATATGTTTATTGAAGTAATACCTTGACCTACTTGTGCTTATCTGTTCCCAGATATTGATACTTATCTGTACTGGGAGTTGATCACTGGCCATGCTGTGCATAACCTGTTTTGAGTTCCCAATTGCCCATGCTCAGTTTTGCATGTCCCTGAGGGTAGTGCAAATTTCATGACTGCAGATCACTGAATGTGGTATCACATGTAAAGCATATTGTAAATATCTTATATCAGTTTAGGGGTTTGTAATTATATTTATCCTGTATATCATAAATTTGTATATATTTAAGTACTGTCTCCCAGCGTACTGTCTCCCAGTGTGGCTCTACAGAGAAGAGGGAACAGGGTCCCTTTCCTAGCAACAGGGTCCCTTTCACAGCACTCTTGCTTGAAAACCTCATTCCTTCCATTTGAGAACAGGGCACATCCTTGGGTGTACCTGGGCTATACTTAATACCATATAAAGAACAAAGCAAGTTCTGCTTAGTGATACTGAAATAAAGATACTAAAGTAGATGAGAAAAAGCTCAAGGTAGAGATCTAATTATATACATTTTCCTTTCCAAGGCTACTAGGAGGGAATCTATATGAAGGACCATGAGTCTTAGGTGTCTGTCTTATGACCCAATTTCTGGTAAGATTTTAACCTAGACTATATGCTTTATTAAATTATAGATTTTCTGATCTGGAAAATATACTAGCTTATATAGATCTTGTGGATTTCCCTGGGGTTTTTTTGTCATGTAGTAAAATATTGGTCAATGGGCTATTTATAGTTGAAGAACTAGAATAACATAGCTCTAGTGATTAGAGAAAAATTAAAGGGTACACAGGTTTGCAATTTTTCAGTTGGTCTAATAAAAGGTATAATTTCTGAACCAAAAGTTCTAGATTTTTGCATTTCTTTTTGTCTCAGACTAACACAGCTACCAAGCACATCCCTGAAACATGGACGATGCCAAATTTTAGCCAAGTTTGGATTATAAACTTTGGTGCTAAACAACAAGGCCATTTTTCTATACCTCCCTGCCTGCCATCTGACACCACCAGGGAAGAAATCCTGCTTGATCTCCACAACAAAGAGCAGCCTCACAAAGACACTCTCATGAACCCAGAGGGACAGATTTCCAGCTTCTGCCTCCTCTGTGAAAAAATTAAGCTTATTTCCTACATATGGGGACTTTTTATCATCTTGAACTTTCCCTGAGCCTGATGAAGGGTGTGAGAGCCCGAAAGCTTGCAAAAGAAGATATTTTTTTTGCAATTTCTCAGTTGGTTTAATAAAAGGCATCATTTTCTGAACCACAAGTTCTAGATTTTTGCATTTCTTTAAGGTACACAGGTGGTACTCTAGAGGATTTTTTCATTTCATTTTGATTTGAGTTTTTCTCATGTTCATATTGATTCATGATGGACCAAGGACAGCTAGTAGATCACACAAATACTGTTGACTCTTAATTTACTTTGTTCATAAAACCTGGTGCCAGCATTCTGAGCACTGTAGTGTAGAAAGCACTGTTTCTCTCAGAGATGGAAATCAGAGAAGGAGTTCTGGTACAGTTGCAGTTCAGGGGTGCGCAGATCATCTTGAAAGGTATAAGTGGATCCAGTCCATCGACACAAATTATAGCAATTTTGAGGCTACTCTTACTTGGTGTGTTTGCCAATAGTTTAAAAGTATTTTTAATACAGTTACAGATCTTCAGGGTATAGGAAAGCTGCAACCAATGCCCTCTTTTCTATGTACATACCTTATGCCAACTGCAGGGAAGGAAGGGATGTAGAAGAATCAACTCATTGGAGAAAATAAATCAGAACACAGTCAAAAGCCTTTATTAATTCAATAGTTGCACTCACTTATGCATCTGGAAGATCTGACCCAATAATTGGGAATAAGATAATTAATTTTGGAGAAAGAAAAAAAGTAATCCATCAGTCTTTTCAATCAGTTTTACTGGTCTCCCTTTAATTTTGCATGATGCTTCCAGCTACTGTTGTATATTCTGGGCATCTTCACCCAGGTATACTCAACAGATTATCCTGCTTTCTTCCTTTTTGGCCCTGGAACAAGCATATGTACTCAGTTTATAGTGTGGTGCTATCTCCTTTTTTCACTAAATACGTCTTTCTGGTGCTCATGTTCCAATCATGAGGGTCAGTCCATCAAGTTTCTGTAGTGTACCACTTTGAGCCATGCATTCCATTCCATGATGTGATGGTCCCTTCTTGGCCCTGTCCCATCAGATGGGAAGAATTGATTAGAACATGATTTGCGCCCCATAATCTGCACTTCTTTATTCTTCTACATGGAGTCCTATAGTCTCCTCTGATCTGCTGAGAGTCATTCATGGCACCAACATTGAAGCCCATGCAGATAAACTGGAAAGAGTAGCTGTTTGCTGTACTCATGAATTCCAGTAATCTCTCCATCACATCCTCTGGTCTTCAGGAATGCAGCATACCTCATAGGATTTGAGGTCTAGGTGACAGATGGGCATTGCTAGCCATCTCAGGGAAGAATTATGAATCATCACCATCTTCATCACAGACCTTTCATTCCTAAGGCTGTGTTACTACTACTTCTAATTCCTGCCATCCATTGCTTCTTCATCTGTAGCTCTACTGCAGAATAGTTGAAAGTGATTCCTCCTATATCTGTTAATCCTTTTCTTCAGGAAGTTATATATTTACAGTTGTCTTTCTGGTTTTTCACCCACTTCTGCATGACGCTAACTGATTCCTCATCAGGCTGCATCTGCTGTAACAGTTTATTGTTCTGATTGAAGAAGTCTTTATTCTTCCTGACTTTTGGAAAGTTTATAGCTGGGCCTCCAGCCCTTGAAGTTTTTTTCTAATCTGGTCACTGGTTTGCACTTAGTACAGATGAAATCACCTCTGTCTTCATGTACAAACACAAACATGGCACATCTTTTGTAGACCTCAATGAATTAATCCACTATTCTGTTCCCTGCTCTGTAACTCTGTTAACTATTTCAAGACACCTGCTACTGAGCGGAAGAGTAGGGGGGATAGAGAGAGGGACAAGCCTCCTGTTCTTTTTTCTCTCTCTCAAGTAAACCTGATCTGTTTGCTTCTGTTCTTTTGCCTGTTCCAAATATGACAAGAAAGATAAGCATAGCTAAATATCATGGAGCACACAGCATGAGGGAAAGGAGAGGGATAACATATCATGGAGCTCTATACAAATCAGTGTAATAGAGATATGTCATTTGTGATGCAGGTTTTGGAGTGAACTCGGTTTGAAGGCAGTGATAGAAAATAAACTCTAGATATGTTTGGTTTTTTTAAATGTTAACTGCTTGTATCAGACAGAGAGCTGGGCTGGACATAGCTGCCTAGTTCCAGTTGCTATATTTCTAATTTTATGCTTGCTGAAACTTCCTGCTTTAGGGAAAGCAGAAAAAAATGTTCATGGTGGAGGCTTAAAGAGCGGATTTTGAACCTCTGCAAATTGATCGGTCATTATTGACTTGGTATATTTTACATCTTAGAACAGAACAGTATTAATTGCTAGCTATTTTTATTTAGTACAGATGAAACTGGGAGCAGGTTGTGCAGATCACACTCATTTGTCAGTCACAAGCATTGGGATTTTTACTATAATTAATGAATCTAAATTGGATGGCTTATTTATTTATTTCCCTGCTGAATGAAGCTGTCGAGCAACATGTGGAAATGTGTTTATGTTCTTTGAGCTATCAATCATTTAATTTGCTAGGCAGATTTCATCCCTAGGAAGTCTGGATTGTATACTGGATTGATGTTTCTTTGAACCAAGTTTGACTAAATAGAAGGAGCAGCACCTCACAGCGGTGTCATTCCTGTTATAGACATAGTAATAATGATTGGAACTGGCTTTTGTAAATAAGACATAAAATGGGATATTTGATTTCTTTCACTATTATTAACACACAGACTGGGGAAAAAAGAAAATCACACTTCTTATTCACCCTCGCAGAGCTTTGTGCCTGGAGCTTGGATGCATTATAACTTGTTTTTCTTTTAATCCACAAAATTAATGTGACAAGGCTGAAGAGGCCTGGGCTGAAGAGAGGTTGTTTGTTTTTCTATTGGTAAATTAATTTCTCTGATGGCCTGCTACTCTTATAGATCTTTCAGTTCTCTGAAGCTCAGGCATGACAGTTTTTTTCACTGTTTTATCAAAGGACATTACTCAAATCTAGTGTTATTCATTACTCTCTCAGTTGGACCCCAATATATGAAAACCCTTATGCATATGCTTAAATTTAAGCATATGAGCAATATAATTTGTGTCACTGAAATTATTTACATTTTTAAATGTTTGGCTGAGTTTGCCAACCAGTCTCTGTTTTCACCTAGGTGACTGGGGATGCATTAAGTTGTGGTGATATTTGACCTTGAGCTCTCTAGATACACTGAAAAACTGAAGTTAGATATAAAAAAGTATCACTTTCAATACAGTTGCATGTGGTGCAAAATCAAAGATCAATCTTAGATACACATCCCTTTTAATTTAACTCTAATTAATATTAGATATGGGTGAACCAGGTAAAGTAAATAAGAGTCTTCTCAAACCTTTATCTAAAACAGGGGTGTCAAACTCATCTGGCACCATGGGCCAGATGAGTGGTACAGGTTGGTATGTGGGCTGGAGCAGGCCCTCAGACTATCCGCTCAACCCCTCCTGCATGCCAGATCCTCTGAACATTCAGGCCGCTCCATGATCCATGCTGCTTGGAGCCTACGCCAGCTAGTCTGGGACCTGTGATGCACCTGCCCCCAACCAGTCTGGGCATGATGCATGCAGCATGGATCCCTGAGAGGCTAGAGAGAGGTTTGTGTGTAACCATCTTCACTAGAATGTGCAGTACTCAAGGCCCATTCCAGGATTTGCACCACATATGCCACCCTCCCCCACAAGTTGCTGCAAGACTGTGCTGCACATGGGACCTGCTCTAGTCAGTCTGGGACCTATGCTGCAAGTAGCACCTGCAGGTGCCTCCTACAGCACAGAAGAGCTGGAATGGGTGTCGTGTCCTAAGCCCTGCCCACATGTGGTATGTAGGTCAGTTCAGACGCAGGAACAGCACAGGGGGCCAGATGACAGGGCTTCACGGGCCAAATTTGGCCTGTGGGCCATATCTTTGATATCCCTGGTCTAAAATACATAGAAAAGGAAATGCCACATAGTTCTTCTTAACACTTTCTATCAGAGGATTTTAAATTGCTTTACAAAGGAGATGGGTAGAATTATAAACGAATGCTAATAATTATCTGAGGTTAAAATTTCAGTTAGCTATTTAAAAGTATTTAATGTTCCCACATTTCTATTTTTTTAGATGAGGCTTGAAGTAGAAATTCTATAAGTAAAACAATCCTATTTGAGATGAGTCAGAAATTCTACTGAAAGCAAAAAAAAAAAAAAAAGCCCTGGGGATTTCATAAGAGAGCCTGCTTTCAGAATATTTAAGAGCATATTTTTTCTTTGTGTTACACAGATTTGGGTTCCTGACTGATTCTCAGTGGTTGTCAAGAATGAATTGTGCATTTAACTTGCTTGTGGATTTACTGTAACTGCTTCACAGATCTTGACCATCACTACATTATCCCCAGGTTAGTAATCCAAACTATTCAATTTTAAATTGGTCTATCAAGGACATATCTACATACAACACACTTTAAAATCTTTAAAGATCTTTAAGAAGAACACTTTCTTTACCACAAAGAACATGAAATATATCATATATTCATGGGACAATATAAAGGAGAAAAGTCTCCATTCTAATCCTGGAAGAGAGGAAGAAAGCTAGAGAGGTTGTAGATTCTCCATCATCAGAGGCAACTCAAGCAGGCTGCAGGGCCCAGGGCAAATCAGCCTGAGGAAGCCGGGGGGTGGTGGGGGGAGGGAGTGCCAAGCAGCAGATTTAGTGGTGGATTCATTGGCTGGGGGGGCATGCTGAGCAGCCAGACATGAAGCCATCAGCAGTGCAGAGTCACTGCGGCCACTTCACCCAGCTCCGTGGGACCCCCCCCAAAGCATGGGACCTGGTGCAGTCACCCCCATGCACCCCCACCGCCCCAGGGATGGCCCTGTCCATCATTGTAAATTTTTAACTGATAATTAGTCAAAAAAAATTCTGGGATAATTTAGACAGGGATGATGAAATGATGAACAGTAGAGAGTTGAAATGGATGACCTATGGAGGTCCTTCTAGTCCTACTTCTCTGTGGCATCTTCTCTTATGACATCTTAAGAAACTTTCCAATCCTGTAATTCTGGGACTTAGCTGCAGGAGTCAGGGCTTCAAGGAGGCAGGCTCTTCCCCTCTAGGAAGATCTCAAAAGGGCTTAAAAGATGGTCAGTGAAGGACTTGGTGGAACCTACCAATTTATATGATAGATTAGTAATTAGAGCACTCACCCAGGAAGTGGAAAACCTGGGTTTAAATTTTCTCTGAGGATTACGTCTTTCCATTTTCTCTTATACTGTACATTTTATTTACTGTGTTGTTTTATTATATAATAAAATTAATTGTCTCTTACCTCCTGTAAGTCAAAATATTATGGATTAATATTCTTCCCACTGCATGAATAAAACATTATGATACTGGTGAGCTAAAATGGCATGTGTGGTTACAGTGTAATAAATGCACTTTAGGTGTGTTATGAAGCAAAGACAAGTGCCTTCAGCTACCATAAAATGGAGTTATTTCAGTACAATCTCTTCATTTTGTCCTTCTCTCTATTCTATCTGTTTTTTTCCATCTGCTTCTTGTCATATGCTTTTGAGTATAAGCATGTAGAGGTAGGGAGTGGAATATCTTTTTATTATGGCTATAAAGTGCTTATTATAATGGGGTCCCGGACCCTGTCTCCTACTATAAAATACAGCTGCAATTCAGATAACCTTAACATGGAAAAATGTGTTAAAATAGATGATTAAGCTTTCACTATCAAACATTAACAAAATTAGGAAATGTCAGATTTGTGTTTAAGTTATAACCTGAATTCAGTTCTCTTGTACATATGCATGATCTTTAATTACATGCTCTCACTCTATTTCTTTCATCAGATTCTAGGCCCATCAGTTCACAGGAGGGACTGTCAGCTTCACATAGACTCCTTGCATGGAAAATATCAACCAATGAACTGAACTTGCAACAACTGTAAACAGGGTCTAACACTATCAAGTGATAGATACACAACTTTAACTATAGATATTAGAAAATTAGAATTTGTAGATCGTTATAAGAGCATGAGAATAATTTTTGGAATTCTTTCCATGACATTTTTTGTCTTTTGTACAAACTTTGAAGAATGAGAAATATTTATTTTAGAAAAATATAATACATTTCACACTTTTGACTTGACATACCCAATGAAACAACAAGCAGAGTTGGCATCCAGGATAAACCCTGAGCGAAAGCAGCGGGTGCAGTTCCCAGAGCAGGGGCAAGGGATAGCAGTTTTATGCATACTGGAAACCCCTAAACAGTCCCTAGCTGAGCTGCCACACCTGCTCTTCCTGCCCTGGCTGTTATTAAGGCAGCAGACAAAGACTCTTTTGAAGTTCCTGGCATGGGTATGCTGCCAGGGTGCAGATTCAGTGGGGGTGGGGTGAGATGCCCATGGCAGATGCCCTTCTTCCCCACTCCTAGTTACACTACTGGACATGCAAATATCTTGCAGTAATTGAGAAAACATTGACAAAATCAATTTCAAGAACACAGATCAGCCCTGGATATTAAATGGTCTAGAAATCCATCTAAGACTTGACTTAATGTGAGGTCATTCATTATCCCTTGATATTTGCTAAGCATGAATGGAAAACCATGAACATAAAACATTCTAGGATTCCTAAAACAAGGTTTTAGTATGGGACTAATCTTAGACTACATTTACACTGTGTTCCAGGTACTCCCCAAAAGTATCATACTAGAAGATACACCTATGACTGTTCTCAGGAGATCTCAAAAGTGGTGGTAGAGGTACCTCAGAATGACTTCACCACCTCATTAGTGGATTTTGCACATGAGAGGAGGACACATAGGTGAGGCATGCTTGAAAAGGATGCTCTCTAAGGCTAGGTACAGAAGTTAAACATAAACCAGTTTAAGTGATCTGAAACTGGTTTAAACCTGTGACAGAACAGAAGTGCAGTGCACATAAACCAGTTTCAAAATGTCTGAAACTGGTTTACGATAAACCTGGTTAAATGTAGTATCAGACTTAACTGATTTCAGTCAAACCAGTTTATAAAACTTCTGTCCCAGACCCCTTTCTGGTTCAAGATACATTACACTCCCCCAGCAACCCAGCATGCTTTCCAGCTCTGGGCTGGGCTGTGCTGCCTGCTTCAGAGAGAAGGGATAGCTCCTTCCCTCTGTTCTGTAGCTGGAGCAGTGAGGGCTGGCTGACCCCTGCAGAATCCTGTTGCTCTAAATGTGGACTACAAATCCCAGGGACCTCAGGGTGGGGGGCAGCAGGAAGAGGAAGTGAAAAAACAGTCAGAGAGCCATGCTCTAGTTTCCCCCAACTTCTGGCCTGAGTCATTACAGGCATGTGGCTGTGTTTCCTGAATCAAAGGTACATGTCTGTTGACTTCTGTTTCAATTTAATCTGTGAAGTTTAGACTAACCTGCAAAGACTGAATTGATTCAGCCTTGGGTTTTTTGACTGTCTGTGCTTAGCCTAAGAGCACAGGACATACCCTTAGAGACCAAAAATACTCAGTAAGAATGATCCAGTTATAACCATCTCAAGTATTTTTGTCCTATACCATCAGCTTCATAGACCAGATTGCCTTGAACTGCAAGTCTTGTTATAAGCATGGAAAACTTGCCAAATTTAGTTTTTGGCCTAAAGAACACACTTTATCTATTACAAGTGACTTTTAGTAAGTGTTCTAATTAACAATGCATTTTTAACAATATTATGCCTAAAGAGATGACAAGTAATTATTGTAGGTCTGGTTCATTTCTTACACTATTTTCACTTAAAGATAAATTTCACTAACTTTGTTGTGTTAGGCCTCATTTGCACTGGCAACAGAACAGAATCCAAAGCTATAGAGTTTCAGTTCAACAAGAAAATATGACCTCTGATCACTAAACAGAGAAGACATCTTTATTCCAATAGAATGGATTATAAATAGGTTTGTTTTCTGTAAGAAATTGTGTGAGATCTCTGCTGTTTTGCTAATATGTTAAAGCACAACTTTAAACCCTTACAGTGCACTGCAGTAAACTAGCATCCAAACGGCAAAAGCATGAATAATGATGCTGGAGTCTATGTGAGGGAGAGATTCTTTCAGCTGATGACTCAGCTGTAAATGAAGAAAAAGCCAAGACTGGCCACAATGCCTTCAGGAGCAATTCAGGAGTAAATATTGATCCAATTTAACCATGAGACTGCCAACTCTGATGCAGAACTTCAGCTGTTATATATTAGTATGCTTACAGTTATTCCCAAATCTGTTCAATGTATATTAGAAGTGATCAAATCAACAAATCTCATTGTAAGTTGCATTTAAAGGTTTAATGCATTCTGCTTATGCATAGCTTTGTGTATCAGCATTACTGACCTCTTAAACCCAAGCCAGTTCACTCCTATTCTTCTGTGGAGACCTGTTAAATATCTGGAAAGCATAAACTTCAATATCTAGGTTACATAAAAGGGTTAATTTAATGTTGTCTGCCCAAGAGTGACTTATGAGCTAGAATAAATATCGCTATTGGGTCACGGTCTTTATAAACAGGGATCCTGGTTTTCTCTGATTTAAAAAAAGCCCCAATTTTTGGTTTTAAAAAAAGTAACTCCAAATCCACTTTTTCCTATGATTTAAATGAAACACCACTAACTAATATACAGATACTAGCCAACTGCCTGTCAAGAATGGCGGAGTGGAGGGAGCGGGTACGGACAGAGCTTTGGGCCCCAGCCCCCGTCCGGGCCCACTCCCCCTTCCCTCCTGCTTGGGGTCTGGGCCTGCTCCCCCTTTGCCCCCCCGCTCCATCCCCTGTGTCCCCACCATCAGCAGTGGGCTGCCTTCTGTCAGAATGCTTCTTCACACTCTGATTGACTGTTTGTCAGCCAATCAGAGCATGAATAACAAGTTATGGACAGACAGACAGATAGACTTAGGCTTTTATAATATTAGAACACATATAGTGGTGTTTCATTCTAATTATGGAACAATGCGGATTTGGGGTTACTTTTTTAAACTGAAACTTGAGGATTTTTTAAAATCAGAAAACCAGGATGCTTGTTAAGCATTGTGGAAGAGGGTCTTGCAGGATTTATATTTAGAACAGGTAGTGGAAGAACAGGTCAGAGCAGACCAGGAAGGGTGTTCCATACATGGGAAAGACACAAAAAGTCAAAGAGAGAATTGTGAGAGAACTTCAGCTGGAAATCTCTGCTGAGGCCTAAAACATGATATTTACTTCTCACTCCCCGTCCAACCAAAAAGACCAGTTCTAGAACAGTGTTATTCCTTACTAATATGAGATTACACATGTCTCTTATTGTAGTGACACCACTTCTTTTTACTGGCTATTTTGAATGAACAGTGGTCTCACCTATTGTGGGGTACTTGGAACAATATTCTGATTATCAGGAGCTGAGTTTTAAACTCCTAGAATTCATAGAATCACAGAAAATTAGGGTAGAAAGGGACCTCAGGAGGACATCTAGTACAAACCCCTGCTCAAAGCAGGACTATCGCAAGCAAAGCTCAGGGAACAGTTGGATCAAGCTGGGCACTGCCTTTGAGCTAGGGCAGCATCTGGCCTGCAAGCAGCCCGCCCAGGCAGCCCTGAGGGGTGCTGCTGCAGTGGAGGGAAGGACTGGGGCCCCCTGCAGCTCAGGGACCACTCCACTGACCAGTAGCTCAACCCCACAGCTGCAGGAGAAGCGGGCAGTTTCCGCAAAAACAAACAAAAAAAGGGTCTGGCCCCTTGCTGCTTCTGCCTTAAGCAGGTACCTGCAGCAGCCAGGCATCTGCTGAAGGCAAATGTGGCAAGGAGCCTGATCCTTTTTTTCTGCAGAGCCTGTCCACCTTTCCTGCAGCTGGGGGTGGGGATGGGGGTGGCAGAGCTGACAGCTTCATCGTTGCACTTCGCAGTTTGTAGTTTAGTTTGCAATGATGCAAAGTTATTTAAACCCCCCAAAACTGGTGCACGTGTAATACATGATTCCATTAAGCCACACAAATTACATTTTTATCACATGTATGTTGTGATGATTGTCACGTGTACAAATGTCCAATAAGCCTAGTTCCCCCAGTCTTTCCTCCTAAATCACGTGCCCCAGCCCCCTCACCATTTTTCTTGCCCTCTGCTGGACTCTCTCCAATTTGTCCACATTCTTTCTATAGTGAAGGAACCAAAACTGGACGCAGTACTCCAGATGTGGCCTCACCAGTGCTGAACAGAGGGGACAACACACCTCCCAAAGCAGCCCAGTATGCCATTAGTCTTCTTGGCAACAAGGGCACACTGTTGGCTCATTTTCAGCTTACTGTCCACTGTAACCCCCAGGTCTTTTTCTTCAGGTGTGCTGCCTAGCCAGTCAGCCCCCAGCCTGTACCAGTGCATTGGACTGTTCTGTCCTAATTGCAGGAGTCTGCACTTGTCCTTGTTGAACCTCATGAGATTTCTTTTATTCTAGTACTCCAATTTGTCTATGTCACTGTGAATCCTAGTTCTACCCTCCAGCACATGTACTACTCCCCTCATCTTGGTGTCATCTGCAGATTTTCTGAGGGTGCACTCTCTGCCATCTACCAGGTTGTTGATAAAGACAGTGAACAAAACTAGCCCCAGGATGAACTCCTGGGGCACTCTATTTGATACTGACTCTATTTGATACTATTTGCCAACTAGACACTGAGCCATTGATTACTACCCTCTGAATCTGATAATCCACCTTATAGTCCATTCATCCAACCCGTACTTCCCTAGCTCACCTGTCAGAAGGTTGTGGGAGACTGTTTCTATAGCCTTGCTAAAATCAATGTATACCACATCCACTGATCTCCCTGCATCCACAAAGCCAGTCATCTCATCCTAGAAGGCAATTATGTTGGTCAGGTATGACTTGCCCTTGATGAATCCATGCTGATTGTTCTTGGTCACCTTCTTCTCTCTCAATGTTTAGAAATGGATTCCTTGAGGACATGCTCCATAATTTTCCTGGGACTGAAGTGAGGTTGACCAGTCTGTAGTTTCCTGGATCCTCTTTTTTTTGTTTCTTAAAAATGGGCACTATATTTGCCCTTTTCCAATCATCCAGAACCTTTCCCAATCTCCGTGAGTTTTTAAAG
This sequence comes from Alligator sinensis, assembly GCF_000455745.1. NCBI lineage: Eukaryota > Metazoa > Chordata > Crocodylia > Alligatoridae > Alligator > Alligator sinensis. The sequence continues at coordinate 1,087,966 of NW_005841984.1, forward strand.
ATGCTGGCCAGTGGCTCTGCAATCATATCAGCCAACTCCCTCAGCACCTTCAGGTGCATCCCATCCAGCCCCATGGACTTTTATATGTCCAGCTTTATAAATAGTCCCTAACCTCTTCTTTCACTACTGTTGGTCACTGCCTAACCCAACTGTACTGTCAGGTGCAGTAGTATGGGAAATGACCTTGCCTATGAAGACTGAGGTGAAAAGCCATTTGGCACATCCAGACATGTGTGCATATGCCTGGTGCAGTGTGTCAAAGCAATTTGAGATGACACGAGACACTCTGGGAAAAAATGTCAGTGCAGACTCTAAATTTGATACCAGGAAATCCCAGTATCAAAAAAAGCCCTGCTGAAAAAAAGCAGTGCAGGCTGAAAACTCATGGTGCAGGCTGAACCCACTGAAAAAAAAGCAGCCTTATGAAGCAACTGGAGGCTGGGTTGTAGAATCATAGAAGGTTAGGGTTGGAAGGGACCCCAGGATCTCATCTAGTCCAACTTCCTGCTCAAAGCAGGACTATCTCCAACTAGATCATCCCAGTAAAAGTTTGTCTAGCTAGGTTTTGAAAACCTCCAAAGAGGGAGCTTCCACCACCTCTCTGGGTAACCTGTTCCAGGTTTTTACTACCCTCCTAGTAAGAAAATCCTTCCTAATATCTAACCTAAACTTCCCTTGCTGCAACTTGAGACCATTTCTCCTTGTTCTGTTATCTGCCACCACTGAGAACAGTCTAGCTCCATCCTCTTTTGAACCCCCCCCCCCCCCCCCCTCAGGTAGTTGAAGACTGCTATTAAATCCCTCCTCTGCCTTCTCTTCTGTAGACTAAATATGCCCAGTTCCCTCAGTCTTTCCTTAAGTCCTGTCCACCAGCTCCCTCACCATTTTCATTGCCCTCTGCTGGACTCTCTCCAATTTGTCTGCATCCTTTCTGTAGTGGTGTGCCCAAATTACACCAAGCCAGATTGTGTCTATACCTGCCCCCTTCCCCTGCTGCCCCAGCATCCTGCCTCAATGTGCTGGGGCAAATAGGAGTGGGGTGAGGCTGCAGGCAGTGACCCAGACCCAGGTGCCATCCCAGGTAAGTAGGGATGTAGGGGTGAGGGAGATTGTGTGGGGAAAATGTAGGTGTGCAGGGGGGACTGTAGAGGTGGGGGAGACTGCTAGCAGAGGTGGGTCCTCCACCCGCTCTCTGCATGGCACACAGCCCCCTCCACAGCAGCAGCTGTCAGGAGCTCAGGGCTCACTGCTGGCAGAGCCCCCCAGTGGTGCAGAGCAGTTCTGGCCACCTGAGACCCAGCAGTGCCTGTGCCACAGAGCATGGTCCTGGCCTGAGGCCGTGAGCCTTCAGGCAGAACCAGGCTGCTCTTGGTGTCACCCAGGGTCCTGGCACTGCACACAGGGGCCTTGGTCAAGCTGGGTGGGGTCATGCCTCCAGGGAGCCAGCCTGGCCCGACTGCTTGTGGGGACTTGGAAGCAGGATTTGGAAGCAAGACCTAGCTTGGCCCAACACATGGTCAGGAGCAGGAGCCATTCTGGTTCTTTTCAAAGCTGGGCAGGTCAGGCAGGGCTGGGCCGGGTTGGGTCTGATTGCCATGTACAGATCCTGGGTCAGGCTGTGCTGTGCCACTGCAGAGCTATGCCTGTAGTGAGCCATGGCCCTGATGGCCTGTCTGGGTGCTGCCGCCAGTTCCAGGGGCTGTGTGCTGCAGAGGGGGTGGCAGGGCAGGTGTGTGGTGGCCCTCTAAATCCCTCCATAAACCCCACACCCACAAGCCCCATACACCCACACACCCCACATCTCTCCACCCCCCCCCACACCTATCTGGATCTGTACAAGTCCAGGGGGCCAGATGCAATGCACCCAAGGATGGTAAGGGAGCTGGCCAGTGTGATTTCAGAGCTTCTGGCTATTATCTTTAAATGTGCATGGTGATCAGGAGAAATCCTGGATGATTGGAAAAGGGCAAATATAGTGTCCATCTTTAACAAAGGAAAAAAAGGAGGATCCAGGGAACTACAGAAGAGTCAGCCTTACCTCAACCCCTGGAAAAATCATGGAGAAGGTCCTCAAGGAATCCATTTCTAAGCACTTGGAGAAGAAAGTCAGCATGGATTCACCAAGGGCAAGTCATACCTGACCAACCTGCTTATCTTTTATGATTAGATAATTTGCTTTGCGATTGCAGGTAGAAGAGTGGATGTGTTATACCATGACTTTAGCTAGGCTTTTGATAGAGTCTCCTGCAACATTCTCACAGGCAAGATTAGGAAGTATGGATTGGATGAATGGACTGTAAGGTGGAAAGAAAACCGGTTGGGTCATCAGGCTCAAAGGATTGGGCCCATTGCCATAAATTGACAGAAAAATTGAAATTGTGGGTTTCAGTTAAAAATCCATGATTTCTATTTAGGGGGCATAAAATAAAACCTTTGGGATTAAAACCCTACTATGTACAAGTGCCCATAGTCTAGGCAAGAGAAGATTGAGAGGGGATTTAATAGTAGCCTTTCACTACCTAAAGCAGGCTTTGAAAGAAGATGAAGCTAGACTGTTCTCAGTGGTGGTAGATGACAGAACTAGGACCAATGGTCTAAAGCTGCAGCAAGGGAAGTTTAGGCTAGATACTAGGATGAACCTTCTCACTAGGAGGGTAGTAGAACACTGGAACAGGTTACTCAGAGAGGTTGTGGGCTCTCCATCCTTGGAGGCTTTTAAGACCCAGCTAGACAAACTTTGACTGGGATGATCTTCTTTGGGGATGGTCCTGCTTTGAGCAGAGGGTAGACTATATGATCTTCTGTGGTCCGTTCCTACCCTAATTTTCTATGATTCTATGATTGAAGTCCTCAAGGAGAACCAGGGCCTGTGATCAAGAAACTTCTGCTAGAGGTTTGAAAAAAGTATCATCCATCTCACCCTCCTGGTCTGGTGGCCTATAGCAGACACTCACCATGACATCTTCCCTGTTACTCTCCCCTCTGGGCCTAGCCCAGAGACTATCAATAGGCCTGTCTTCAGTTTCACATGGTACCTCGGAGCAATCATACAGTTGTTTAACATACTCCTCCGCCTCTTCTCCTGTGCTTGTCCTTCCGGTGGGCATGTCTATATGTTCATTAATGCGATTTAGATATTGTGCATTTAGTTTAGTACTTGCTAAATAAAGTGCCAACTAAATGCACAGTAACTAGAGTTACTGTGCATTAGTGCCAGCACATGGTTATTTTGTGATGCTTACTGCGCATTAACCTAATAACACTGCAAGAGGCTATTAGCATGCTTTTTAACTCCCACGCTACTGCATGGTATTATTAAGCTAATGCACAGTAAGTGTCTCGTGTAGACACACCCAGTTTATACCCATGCATGACAGTACTCTAGTCATGTGGGCTTTCTGACCAAGTATGTTATTCCAATCACATCATACTTCCATGACTGTGTGAGGACTTCCGATTCTTCCTGCTTGTTTCTCAGGCCCTGTTCATTTGTGTAGAGACATCTGTGGTAGTCCTACTTTCTCAGGAAGAATGAGAATGCCTCCCCTTTTGTCCCCACCTGCTTGTGCTTCCTCCATGTCACCTTGTTTCCTCAACTTACCTCAGGGCTTTGGTCTCCATCCCCTGGCAAACCTAGTTTAAAGCCCTAATTTAAAGTTGAAATTGCAATGTTTGAATACAGTTCTTGGATGTTGTCTTGAGCTAACCTTATTCCTTCTGAAAGGGACCTCTGGAAGAATATAACATACCATTGATATTTTATTGGACATAGACCTGTTTTACTGCTGTTAATAATAGACAGATGGGATATGTTTGTCAGCTGCCAGGTGGGGATTGTATGAGTATTTATGACTGAAGAACCTTGTATACAACTCAGATATAAAGTAAAGTTGCTTTAAAATGAATAATGACTGTTATTTGAACCTGATATTCTATATAGTTTTCTGCCTGAAAATATTGCCTATTATTATTATTATTGTAATATAATAATATAGAGAGTTTATTTCATAAAAGCAGCATCAAAAATGTTTTGAGCTCTTACAGAAATGAATTATAGCATAGTAGCATTGTGGAGCATTATGAGTATTTGTTTCATTTTCCATTTTAGAAGTGTAGACCTTGCTCTTTTTTCTCCTCCTGTTAAAATGTAAAGCTTCATCATCCTTTTTTTATTTCAAGTAGTGATTTATTCAGTCACGTAATCCTTCCACTTTAGCCATTTCAACAACAATAAAACCACATATCTGAGAAATGATGATTCTTGGCTATTCAAAGTCTAAGGTTGATGTTGACAATGGAAGTAAAATATTATTTTTTAAAGTATATCTACCTGTGGCTTTCATTCTAAAGATATTAACTTTCCAAAAATGCAGAAAAAGGCTAAGACATACTTGTGGGCTGGTTAGCATGATTAAAGAAAGTTAAACATGAAAAGTAGCAAAAACTATGATCATATGATTTTAATGGATTTTATGGCTATCTAGGGGTAGAGAGTAGTGTTATAATACTAGCATTATAACAACCATGGCAGCTGGCTGAAGAACATTTTCCTGGAATATTTGCTCAGATTTTGAAACACTATAGGTAACTTTTCTTGAAAATTGGTTTACTGGTGGAATTGATGATGAAAATAATTCTTTAAAAATGACATGTATTAAAGAATATTCAGGAAAAGATACTTTGGAATTCTTATTCTCAACTTCTAGAAACCCATTCCCCAGAATTCCAGTCCTCCAGTCTTATCATATAAGTAACCAATCAGAGCTATCTGAAATAATTCAAATTTACATGGTTTTGTAACAACTTTTTATTTGCAAATGATCTGTAGACATGGAGTTGCTGTAAGAGATTATTCTGTGAATAATTTTGGATGCTGAATATATTTGAGAAAATCTGTCTGCAGCAGACAGTTCACAATAAAAAAAAAAGAAATACAATGAAATAAATCATTAGTGATGATTTTATTGCCCAGAGATCTTCAACAAAGTGAGAATCAAACTTATTTCCTTAATTTTCTTAAGTGGTTAGTAAATGAATGGGCAACACTTGTAATCCAGGAAATTCAAGAAGGCATGGTGATGTTGAATACCTTTATTTAATGCTATAGTATAGACCAGTGGTGCTCAACCACCAACCTGTGGGCCATATCTGACCTGTGGAGCTGCATCACGCAGCCCACAGCATTCCCAGTGTCCAGAAATTTGGTGGTGGCAGAGCAGTGTCTGTGTCAGTTGCCACTCCCCTGATTCCTAATTTCCAAACCCACGGGAAACCCCATTACCTGAATAGCATGGCTTGCATGCCAGATCACACTGGTGTGTGGTCAGATGTAGGCTCATGGGATTGGGCCAGCTTGCAGGGTCAGCATGGTACATGGTCAGATATGGGCGTATGGGGTCAGGCCAGTGTGAGGCCAGATCCAGTCATGTGGGGAAAGGGTAGCATGTGGTCAGATCTGGGCATGCAGTGCTGGACTAGCGTGTTAGATAGAACACATGGACTGGCCCAAAATGCTGACCCTGCATGTGATCCAGCCTGCTGACCGAACCTATGCTATTCACCTGGCCCATGGGGGAAGATAGTTGGGTGGCACTTGTGTAGATGCACAGAATTACACTGTATTTCTTGTATGGATACAAGAAACAATTTCTGGTTGAGACAAGGTTAGTATAGCTCCTACTTGTTCGCCATTTCCATTTCATTACCAAGATGGTTGCAACTACAGAAACGCATAGCATACATAGAAAGATGATCCCTTGTAATGGGACACTAACTTTCCTTTGGGGTCACTTCTGACTACCACCATCTTTATACCCTTGATACTCTTTTTCATTGTACACCCCTTTAGCACCAGGGATTTTTCTACGATTTATTAAAGCATGAATTATATAATGTAGGTGACTTAACTTTATAATCTGATTGAAAGATTACAAAATTTAGAGCTACATCACTAGAACCTAAGTTCTGAAAGGTTCATTGCAGCTGAAAAGATTCAGAGTGAACACCCTGTGTTTGCTCTAGTGTTTCTTCCTCTGTGTGAGTACATTTCTTCTTTCTTATTCTCCTGCCTTTGCTATGGATAATTGGTCTAAAGATGGGTATTATATTGTGTTTATGATAAAATGCTTCTAGACTTTTATAATTATTTGTGACTGCTATTTCCCCCCATGCTTCATCTCAAAGAGCTCATTAAGGACCTCAAAAAAACCAATGATATCAATGGAAGGACTCCGATTAACTTCAAAGTAGTCCTTAGCTCAGGCCTAAGTGTATTTTGATTCTTAAACTGCCAAATATCTTGTTTGATTCCTTAGTTCACATGCATATATTTAAGCAAACTTTAATTTTTTACTGCCTCAAGTTAATTTGTCTATCATCATATCTAGTATTATTTAAAGTATTACTTAAAGTAATGAGAATTCTAATCTCTTTGATGTCTGAATACATATTTTTTCCAGCTGGAAAATGTAGTTGAATAAAAGATCTATTGCTTTTGTTTCTTTATATGAATATCCTATTATGTAACCCTTCTCTGACCAATTTAGGGGGTGGCTACTGTTCATTTATGTATACACCTCCCCCCCCCCCGCCATATAATTGACCTCTCCAAAACATCATGCTCTCTGTACACTAACAGCATTTTTTTGTAGGGCACACTCTCACTGCCCAGACACACACACCTTTCCCAATATTCAAGGTAAAGTTAATAAGCCACGCCTGCCAGTGAGTAAGCAGAAACCAATTGGTTAATCCCTGCAGGAATCCAGAACCTGCTGATAGAGTGAATGAATAGGAGAATCTAGCCAGCTGTAGTCATTTCCTTTACTAAATCTCCAAAAACTACTCACCACTTGTTATTGTTGTTGTTCTTTTGATAGTACCTAATATCCCAACCAAAGTCAAGCTTCTATTATATGGTAGGAACTTCACAAACACAAAGAGAAAATGACAGCCCCTTACCCTGAAAAACGTATGATCTAAGCACAGGTAGTATTCTCACCATTTTAAAGAAAGAATGCTATGGGAAAGACCACCAAGAGGTTTTGTCCAAAGGCAGACTGGAACTCTACAGGAGAAACCGAACCCAACACTTCTGAGTTTCAGTCTAGTTCCTTACACACACTATCATCCTTCCTCCTCTTCCAATGTTTAAGAAATTTCTCCCAAGCCAATAAAAATTGTATATCAGCAGTTGGAAATGGCTACAGGTGAAAGTAATTTTTTCTCAGTATTAACATTTAAAAAAAATTCAGTTGCTCTTTCTCTCTCTCCACCTCTCTTCGGGAACAATGTCAGTTATTTAAACAAAGTGCAAGCTCCCATCAGGAGACTGACTGCATATAATGATGCCTGGGGCAGTCATCTGTGATGTTGGAGCATGGCCAAGCAAGGACTCGCACGTTGTTCACTTAGAGCACGGCTGTCCAACTGGTGGCCTGTGTGCTGCATACAGCTTCCAAAATTTAAGCTGGAGCTGTCAGGCCCCTGGTCGAGGGACATCACTACTCTGATTATCCAGGTGCTGCTGTCATGGACAGAGATGCATGTGGCAGCACAGCCAATGGAGCCTGCAGCCAGGGGACTTGAACCTGGGAACTCCACACAGGGAGGGAATACAGTGGGGAGGTGCCTGTTATGTGGCAAAGGAAGAGGGGGGCATTCAGTAAAGGAGAAGCCATGTGGCCCAGTGTGTGGGTGGGGGCGGAGGATCTGGCAGAGTATAGTAGGTGAGGGGTACCTGTGTGGTATGGCAAGGAGGGTGCCCACAGAATGTGGTGCAGCATAGCATGGCCTGGCCTGCACAGCAAGCAGGCATGGGGGCCTGTGGACCTTGGCCATTCAGAAGTTGAACAGTTCTGACTTAGGGAAGGTTTACACTGCATCCCTGGCATGTCTAGGAAGGGACATTCTTGAGCATGTGTTACCCATTTGCTCATGATTGCTTGCATCAAACCTGGAAACACAATGGGAATGCCACTCTGTGGGCATCAACCATGACTGTTCACTGAAGCATTTCTGAGTTTCTGTATGCAGACAGAAGGAAATGGGCAGAGCATGCCTGAGAGTGCTCTTTCCCAGGCATGATAGAGATGTGGTATAGATTTATGTTCAGCTCCTTGGTAAGTGCCTTTGTGGTTCTAACATAACTAGGTCTCTTCTCTCATCATTCTCTTTTCCTCCCCATCTCATCTTCTCACCCAGAAATTCCTAGACTAGAGAAAACTTTTCTAATGACAGTTTGGTCAACACTGGTAAAAAGTGTTCGTTTTAATGAATTGGTATTTTCTAACCAGAAAAGAATGTAGAAAACCCCCCAAAAGAAAATTAACCAACCCTAAGAACTCCAAGCAAAAGAAAACAAATAGCAAAAAAGCTGTTAATTGAATTTTTCAATTACTTAATTCCTTGTCAGGGAACTTCTGGAGGAACTAGATGTATTTAAATCTGCAGGTCCTGATGATCTCCACCCCAGAGTGCTGAAGGAACTATCAGGGGTCATTATGGGACCTCTGGCACAGCTCTATGAGTACTCATGGCACTCGGGCGATGTGCCGGAGGACTGGAAAAGGGCCAATGTGGTCCCCATCTTCAAAAAAGGGAGAAAGGAGGACCCAGGAAACTATAGGCCCGTGAGTCTTACCTCAGTCCTGGGGAAGCTTTTCGAAAGAATTATCCTGGCACGTGTCCAGGAAGGGCCAGCAGGGGAGGTTATGCTCAGGGGCAACCAGCATGGGTTCATTAGGGGCAGGTCTTGTCAAACCAACCTGGTGGCCTTCTATGACCAGGTCACCAAGTCCTTGGATGCAGGTGTCGCAGTAGATATAGTCTTTCTCGACTTCAGGAAGGCCTTCGACATGGTCTCTCACCCCATTCTCAGTAAGAAACTAGGAGACAGTGGTGTTGATGCCTACACAGTCAGATGGGTAACTAACTGGCTGGAGGACCGCACCCAGAGGGTGGTGGTGGATGGGTCTTATTCGACCTAGAGGGATGTGGGCAGTGGGGTTCCCCAGGGCTCAATCCTCGGGCCCGCACTATTCAACATCTTCATCAGTGACTTGGGCGAGGGGGTAGAAAGCACCCTGTTCAAGTTCGCAGATGACACTAAGATGTGGGGTGAAGTGGGTACGCTAGCTGGGGAACTCCCTTCTCGCCAGTGCTGAGACAGAAAAGGATCTTGGAGTAATCATTGATGCCACAATGAACATGGGCTGACAGTGTGGGGACGCGGTCAGGAAGGTCAACCATACCTTGTCATGCATCCACAGATGCATCTCAAGGAGGTGATCCTCCCCCTCTGTGCGACACTGGTCAGGCCGCAGCTGAAGTACTGCGTCCAGTTCTGGACACTGCACTTCAGGAGGGATGTGGCCAATATGGAGAGGGCCACCTGCATGATCAGGGGTCAGCAGGGCAGGCCCTACGAGGACAGACTGAGGGACCTGAACCTGTTCAGCCTCCAAAAGAGAAGGCTGAGAGGGGATCTAGTGGCAGTATACAAACTAGTCAAGGGGAATCAGCAGGCACTGGGAGAGTCCCTGTTCCCCCGAGCAATCCCTGGAGTTACAAGAAACAACGGACACAAGCTAGCGGAGGGTAGTTTCAGGCTAGACATTAGGAAGTGCTATTTCACTGTCAGGGTGGCTAGGACCTGGAACCAACTTCCAAAAGAAGTAGTGCTAGTTCCTACCCTGGGGGTCTTTAAAAAAAGGCTGGACGAACATCTGGCCGGGGTCGTTTGACCCCAGTTTTCTTTCCTGCCATGGCAGGAGGGCGGACTAGATGATCTCCTCAGGCCCCTTCCGACCCTACCAACTATGAAACTATGAATAATTCTGATCCAGAGAACAAGATAAAAATGGCAAATGTGTTCACCATTCATTTTTGAGTGCAAATCCTGCTCAAGTATTGGCATTCATATACATATTCTCCACGTATGTATACTTTTCTTCAGAAAGACATCTGTAGGACATCCATTCTCTTCCAAACAGAATACCCTGTTAATTTACTGTAATTATACTATTCTGTGTTAATTTTTCTATTTATTTTCTTTCTCATGAATAGCAACATAAGTTACAAAGTTTGAATGTACCTTGTACTTCTACATAAAGCAGTCTATCTGTTGAGGGCATGTCAGCTTTTATGGCCATACGGGAAAAAAAAAATTCCCCTCTTTGTGCAGGTAGGTGTTTTCCATCTACAGTGCAGATGTCTACATGTGCAATTAATGGACAAAAAGCTTACTGTGAAGTAAAATACAGTGCAGTAAGCTTTCTCTAAGAGAGTGTCTACACATGCACTCGATGGGAGCAAATTTGCTCCTGACTGGAGCAGTTAATGGCAGGGCTATTCCTTCCTTGCTCTGCTCACATGTGGCAGCTCACATGTGGCAGCCCAATTGGGGTAGGGGGCTAGGAAAGCATTCCTTCCCCTGGAGCTATTTTCCAGCTCTGTACCCCAATCAGCTGGTGGGGCAGCTGCCATTGAGCCCTGAGCTGGGTGCAGAATCCATGGGCAGATGGGGGCTGGCCCAAAGCTATCCCACCAATGGGGCAGCTGATAGTGAGCCCCCCCAGCTGGGTGGGAATGTCTCCAGAGCTGGTTAGGAACTGTCCCATTTCTGGGGCAGTTCCCAGCCAGCCACTTGCTGGCTGGGGATTTCTCTGGGCAGCTGGGGGCTGGCTGGGCTGGGAGCTTCCTTAGAAGTGTCATAGCTCCTCTCCTGCCCTGGGCTGCAGCCTGAGGCTGGCTGGGAGCTGCCCTAGAAGTAGGACAGCTCTCGGCCAGCCCCAACCTGTACAGGGAAGCAGAGAGCTCCCCAGTCCTGGTGCTGCTCAGCTCCCAGCTCCTGGTGTGGGGTGCTGGGAATTGAGAAGCATTGGGGTGGTGGGGTAGAGATCTACCCCATCCTGGTGCTGCTCAGCTCCCAGATCCTTGGGGAGATCCAGGAGCTAAGCAGTGCCAGGACCAGTGAAGTTCCTCATTTCCTGTGGCCCTCTGGTGTTGGGGCTGACTGGGAGCAAATTTGGATGCATGTGCTACTGCACAGTAAGTTTACTACCTGTATTTACAGGTAATAGCCAAGTGCTCAGTAGATTAATTTACTGTGCAGTAAATGGTATGCACGTGTAGATGGTGACATTTTCCTGCACTGTAGATTAGTAGATTAGTCTACTGTGAAGTAAGGAATCTCGTGTAGATACACCCAGTATGTAGCAGCACTCCATGGTAGTAGCTAAAGCTTAATTCAAGTATACAAATAGGTGTATGTCATTACTGTTGTTTTTTCCTGACAAAGCAGGTAATATTTCCCTTCCTGACCGTGAGCAAGCTGTTCTAGTCATATAACTTGTACCAATTTGCCATTCTCTGAATATAGGAAGTAGTTATGAGGATCAGATCAAAAGTTTATTTGCATATCTATTTCTTGGGCTGATTGGCACCAGAAATTTCATAGGACTTAATTTACCTCATTCCCCGTGCAATGAGATATGCATAGAAGTTTTTCTGGGAATCAAGTATACAACACTTGCTTAACACAAAAAATCATTGATAAATATTGGACTAGTTGTTGATCTTGGAGCCCACACATCCCCTTTCTACTCAGTGTTGTACCTAGCAATCTAGAAATTGTCCCAAGAAGCACAGCAACAAAGACACCCCTATTTGTCCCTATAGAGGGGAAAAATAACTAATCTTCATTCCCTATTAGTACTGTGTTCATCTGGGTAGTGAATATGTAGGAGATAAACAAAGGATCTACTATTTGCCTACATGCTGCCTACCTGATTTGGGAAGTGAATATGCACGTAGCTCCTTAACAGCATTGGGGTACAATATCTAGATAACTTTGCTGGGCTTATAATAGGGTCCATTACATCAAATCATTCATCCATGTAGTGTAAATTTTCCATGATAGTCTGAATGGATGTTTTTATTGGTTATCAGGAGTAAGCCTTTCCATTCACATTCTTCATGGTTCTTATCTTCCCAATGAGGATAATTCATTACTCTGAAGAATACACCCATAGCATGGTGTAACATTTTAACTGTGGGAAAAACAAAAAACCATATTCATGTGTGGATTGATCTATGGAGACTATTTGTTAAGGCACCTATCGCTAGGCTGCTGCAAGCCTCTTCTCACTGTACTAACTTACTACAATTTCAAAAAGCAAACCCCCAGTCAAATGGATTATATGTTCAGAGGTGTTATTACTTAAATGTGTTATTCAATTAAAAAACATCAGGTACACTTTCCTACACTAACACTGCAGCCTAAGTTAATGATAATGAAAAGGAAATAAATGGGCACATTCCATCTGTCTCTTAACATCCATCCATTCCTCCTGCAAATTGCTTTCCCCCCCTTCCCCACCACTCCATTTTGCCATATGTGTTCCCCCCCACTCCCTCAATTTCCCCTTTGCTTAGAAGGATGGCTAATTTAAGAAAAAGAAAGTCACACAAAAGGCTTCTGTTGAACACAATTCTGTTGAACAAAATTGGATCACTTCAAGAAACATGAAAGAATCTGAACTCCAAAACTCTTTGTGTCATTTTCTATCCAGTACATTTTAAATGAACATTAGAATAATTGTGTAAACTTCTTTTGCCAATCTTACTATAGTAATACCAATTTCTATATTAAACAAACATTGTGCATTGCTTATTCTTATTATATAATATATTCTTACACCATGGTTGTAGTATGAGGTCTATAGGAATTACTTTTTACCTACCTTGTTGCTTTTTAAAAAAAGAAATACTGCTTATTTTTATTGTCAATAGTGATTCCATTATTGTATTATTTGAATACAGTGAAATCCAATCATAGAAATAAGAAAATCATAATTTCATCCTTTATTTGCAGTCTGTGCATGTAGCCTGAAATGTCTTACAAGCTTTCCCCCATGATTTGTCATTTTGCAAGTATCACCCATTTTCTTCCTTCTCATTGCATCCCTTCCTGCTCTCATTCTTCTCTTTTCTGTTCTCCCCCTGAATTTAGCATAATTTAAACCAGGTTCTTATGTGTTAACTCCCTATTCTGTTCCATTCAGCCTTTCCTGCTAAACAATATTTAAATGAAAACACTAAAGTCTGTGAATTTTAAATGGCAGAAAATTGCAACTTTCTTAAAAGAAGTGGGGAAAAAAAACACTATTTGGTTCTAGTGGGTTTTCTTACCACCCAATTCAGCCAACCTAAACAAATCCTTTTATACCACAAGCAATTTATCCTTAAAAGGGAGACATTCTTTACTGGCTACCTTATTCAAAGAATCAGTTAACTAATTTTCCCTGTATCCTACAAATGAGAAGATTATTCTCATCTTAAGAAATGAGAATGGATTTGATCATTTTTTTTTTCATTGTGTATCTGTGTGTGAGGCTGAAGACAGCTTTCTTCCTGGGCTATAAAGGAAGTAGCATCAACATGATGCTGCTATTAAGAATCTTGTGCTTCCTGCTGTATATGTATATAGTTTCAATCTTCAGTCTTTCAACCTGTACTGCAGATACAGTAAAAGCCACTAAGTTTCAATATGGCATTCCATTCTGCCTCTGGTGCCATTAGTCAAAATCTCATTTTACAGCACATAGTTTCTGAAAAAGGACTTGCACATAGGACTAAAATTTCAGCTAATGATAACTAATATAATTCCATTAATTTTCATGCAACTACACTGATCTACATCATGTCTTAGGATCTGTCCAAGAAATTCACATTCTCAGTGTTGACCCTTGAAATCCTTACCTTTTATCAGCACACAGACACACTGGTTCCATTACAAGAGGAGAAGCAAGATGTTTACATTGAAGCACTTACTTACCAAGGTTCTTCCTCATGCTAATATAATACATATTTGGATGACTGTTAAGTGGGATCCTCAAAGCATTGTGATTTTATATTTGGATGTTACCATGGCATAGAAAAGTTTCTGCAGTGGCACTTTACATTACCATGGCAATATTCTTGATTACAATAAAATCCATCTGTACAGGATTCCAGGCAGTATTCATTATGATTAATATTGTTCTAATGAATAACGAAGGGACTAATAAAGATTTGCCATTTATTATCAAGTGTTACAGTTTCAACTTAGCGCTATCAATCAATAAACTTTCCAGGCATAGAACAAATCTCCTTTTTGCATTCCAGTGGCTCTGTGTGCTTAGAATTTGACCTGCAAAAATAAACAGAACTCGCTTCTCAAGGTAAAATATATTTGGCTGCTAAAAAAACCCCAGAGTGAACAATGATAGAACCAAGGCTCAACACTGTGCTTGATACTTAGTACTGTAGTGACTAAATATATGATTTTAAATGATTACACAGTGGGTGTGTCTACACATGCACTTTAATTCTCAGTAGCCTATTTTACTGTGCATTAAAGTGTCATGTAAAAAAGAGCTGTTATGCTAATGCCCACTAAAATAGTCTACTGCACATTTAACATCACCTAAACAGTATGTGTTTCCATTACTGTGTATTAAGGCGGTCTAATGAGTACTAATTTAGTATCTCACATTGGAGATACTAAGTTTAATGCACATTGGGAAAAGCACAGGCTCAAAACCATTGAAAGATAGGCAGGTGCAAAAGGTTCCTCCTGGAAACTCACCACTGCTCAAAGGCTGGTTGAGAGTGGGGGTGCGTACTGCCCTTTTAAAAACTTAAGTGGGTAACACAGTTGACTATATTCTTTGTACTGCCTTCATACTGCCTTGATGGCATTGTACCTTATCTGCTGTCAATCAGAATGCCATTACTGTATCTTGTACTGTGACTTTTCAGCTAAACCCATCACTGGTTAAAATCCATGTACTGTCACCTCTACTAGTATTTCTCTCCTATCACTTTTGAAGACTTTCAGTTAAAATAATAGTAGCCAGACCCTTGGTCTATCTTCTAGCTCTTATGAAGATTAAAGACTAGGGTTGAAATTGAAGTACCCTTTTTGTGCTAAACAGCAGTTTTCTAGCTGTATAAGTAGCATTTTGGCACTTCTGCATGGTTTGTGATTTGACCGCCTCTATGATATGGATGAGTAAACATGAGTTTATAGATGGAGTTTGTGCAGTATGGCATGCACTGAGTAGAAAATACTTAAGCAATCATCCCAGAAAAAAAAAAAAAACATGGGGGAGGAGGAGTGGCACCTCACATATTTTATCCTCAATAGCTGAGAGCTCAGATCACTTGCCCAGGAAATAGGAGGATCGTTTTCTAGACCAGGGGTCTGCAACCAATAGCCCGCAGGTTGGATCCAGCTTGTGGAACCTTTGGATCCCATTTGTAGATGTCAGGCTTTGGCAGTGGGGAACAATGCTGATTGTGGTCACATTCCCCATACTGCTGGGGAGATGAGGGGCATCTGGCCACCTCCAACCTGGAGTAGGTCATTTCAGCTCACAGCTGGAAATTTGGCCTATCCCTGCTTTAGACACCTTCCCCCTTATACAGAGGATGTTTAAACCATTATCACTTTGCCTTCCAACACAGTGATCTAACCACCACACTCAAGGTTAAGCATCATCCGGGCCCTTCTCTAGTGCTCCTTTGGAACTTAAGCCAGTATATTTTGCAATTAATAGTAAATTGGTTACCATAGATGGAGAGCTACAGAAAGTGTTTGCCCCACTGGGAGCAAATGTCTAGGCTAGAACCTAGAGCAGTGGTTCTCAACCTTTTTAGACTCAAGGCACCCTTCCATAAGTTTTCTAGATTTAGTAGAACCCCATTTAAAAAACTAATGTCGCTCAATTTTTCACTGTCAAAAAGTAATAGATCAATTCTTCCATTGAAAAGAACTCAGGAAGACCACAACACATCAGAATGGTCTTGACATTATAGATTCCTATTTGAAATCTCTGGGTTTATCTTGTGAAACATGTAGGTGCTTGCAAATCTAACAGTGCAAATATATTGTGGCACCTTTAAAAAGATCTCATGACACTCTAGGTGAAAAATCACTGACTTAAGGCCTGCTGTCTTTCAGAGAAGCAGGCATCCCATTGAGTCAGGCATCCTGTAGATCATTCTCCTCGTCCTCCTGGCCCCACATCTCTCCCTTTCTTGAATATCCCTTCAAAAGAAGCACTGGAAAAGGGCCTAGATAATATCTGATCTGCATAAAAAGGGTACTAATTGGAAATTCTTACTTTCAGTATAGTCATTTTTAAGCATAATTTTTAAACATAATAATAAAAGGTATCCTATTAATGTGAATTAATTCTAGTAAGCATAAAATATTGTCTATAGTAGGAAAAGCAAATTTCTCTTAATTATAAAACATGAACAAAAATACAACAGATGTGTATTGTACTTAGTGTATAAAGAACACGCATGGATTTAAACTACTTAGCTTATTTTACGGTGTAATTTTGAATTACATTATTTTTGCATTTATAATTAGAGGGCAGAACAGATGGTGAAGTCTTGGTTTAAATTGATATATCTATTAAAATAACTTGCACTGCCAAGTAATTGTTCCCTGTTACAGGATATCCACTCACTTGGATTTCTCCATTTATATACACCAGAAGGAACTGGCAATGTAGGAGATGTTTATTCTTTTGGAGGGCTCACAATAAGAGACATAGTTACAAGACACCCTTTTATCAGCTAGATAAAAAAAAAATATTCAGGTTGTTGATAAAAGGAATGTGCCATGCACAAATTGAGAACTAATGTGTTTGTTGCACTTTCCCCTCCCCTCCTTTATAGATACAATATACTTAAGTCAGCCAGTGTCCATTATTACTTTAAACAGAAAGACAGAACACAAGGGACATAGTCATGCCTATATATTTTGTTTGTAAATTGTGAGAATGCCTAGAAAACAGGCCCTCGGGTAAGCACGTCCTCTTTTTAATGCTTCTTTATGATTGATGTTTAGGATCCAACTGATTATCACCTTAGCTGGCTTATACTGAAACCTGGCAGTGCAAATGGAGCAGAATCTGGCCCTGTGTTCTTCACTGAAGGTTTTCCCAACCTGAGATGGTTCCCAATGGACACAGTGCCAGCTTCAGTCTCAGAATGCTGTTGTAAAAGAAGGGGTGATGGAATTGTGGTGGGGTAAAAGCACGGCCCGAGTGCACTGAATTCCACCTCCTTTCTAGTGGCAGATGGTCTCATGGGGACTGCTGCCAGCTAAAGTAGGATTAAAAAAAGCCTGATACGGTCAGGTTGATAATCAAGAAACCATAACAGTCTGCAACTACTTGTGTCCTTGTGTCCCTGCTTCTCCACCCCCTCTCCGCTCCCCTCTGATATCTCAAGCAGAGCTGGTACCAGCAGTATTCCATTATCCACCTTCTCACAGTTGCTTATAATAAGGTTAAACTAGACTGTTCTGGCTAAAAATTCCTAAACTTACTTTTTACCACAGTCTAAATTTTGTCAGTTTAAAAAAAAAATCTTCAGACATTTCTGAAAACTTTAGGGAAAATAAATGGTTTTGCTACTTTTACAATATGTTTACAATAATTTATATGAAGAGCACTGTATATTTCCATCTTAGGAACTTGGAATTGACATTTGCCTGGAGAATGAGCCTGGAGTCAAAATGATGCTTTTAGCTATCTGTATGAAAATTCACTGAGGTTCAACAAACATCTCAGGTCTCTGTCATGAAAGACCTAAGTCAGCTGTTTCAGGTATACTCCTTTGCAAAACCAGAGTTCCAAATCTCTCTTACCTGTGTCTGCTTTGGCACTTCCTCCTCTGTCAGGAGTAAATTTAAGAGTCATTATTTCCAAAACTTACCCTCCTAGATAACAAAGTTTTGCAGCCACAGGCAGAGTATATATATTGAATCTCAGACTAAAGGCTGGTACATATAAAAGCTAGCAATCTATTGGCACTAGAGCCAGTCAGGAATTATTTTGCTGAAACATTCTCTGCAAAATGCCAATTTGTCAAAACTATATGGTTCATGGGAAAGAGACAGTTTTGATGTTTCCCATTTGGAAAAAAAAATGAAAAAGATTCAGAGCTGTCCAGAAATCACATTTTAATATTTTCCACATGAAAACTTCAGGGTTGTTTTCTTTTTGCTTTGAAAATTAAGCTACTTTATAGCAAAAGTAGTAAATGTTTCCATTAATCCCACCTTTATTTTTTTATTTTCATAAATGTGCTTGAGATTGCGCCATTTTATTCTGATTCCAAACACTTTTTTTTTTTTTATCTTGAAAATATTTGTAGGAAAGAAAAACTGTTACTTAATCAGATATAGCAGTTACTCCTTTAGCTCAAATGTAGAAGTTTGTGCTGTGAACGGGTATGTCCAGATGAGCACGGTCATGCAGTATGTGAACACATTTGCAACACCACATACTTCACAGTCTGAAGTTCTCCATGCTACAAGGGTGTGCTGGCTGAGCGCGTGCTGTGCTGGGTTTTTTTTCCATGGGGTTTTTTGACCCCTAGAACCATGGAAAAAACTCCCCAGAGTAACGCACACTTGGCGAGCACGCAGTGCTGAAAAGCAGAGCCAGGCCATGTGGATCCGCACTCTGCTGTCATCCAGGCTCCACATGGCAGAATCACTGCAGGTGCAGCCCTAGGAGACCTCCAGGACCTCAGCTAAGGCTGCTAGGGCCAGCCAGTGCTAGTCTCAGCCACCCCTACTACACCGGGGCAACTTGGCATGCATCAGTGTGTGCGTGGCATGGGTGTTCCCTGCAGACAAATAGCAGTGGTGCAAGGTGCACCACTGCTACTTCTCCCTGGAGAACCAAACATCTGTGCACATCTGGATGCACCCAAATGTTCTCAGATACAACTTCTTTATGACCTACACATAATATCAGAATGATTACATGTGATTGATACTTTGTTTTTAAAGTTTGCTCTAAAATGAATACATTTCCATAATTATATTTAAAAAAGGACATTACAATTGCAAAATTAAACACTTAGAAAGTTTAAAAAAATCCAGAATTAAAGTAATCTGTGAAATCTTGACTCATTTTAGTGAATAGTCTTCAATTACCTGGTCACATATTTGCTCTATAAAATCCTGACATTATTCTGTGCACAGAATAGATGGTGACTGAAAGAGATGTTTGAAGGAAGAGAATGAATGTGCCCTGGTGTTGAAAAGTCTGTACCAAGGTTTTGTTGTTGTTGTTGTTGTTTTTGGCTCTACCACAGACTTTAAGAGAGTCAAATTAGAATTTTGTGGGTGGGCAAAATTATTTATGACATTTTAAAAAAACTTTTGGTTTCTTGACTTTTCAGTAACTATTTTTAACATGTTTTTGTATAATATTACATTAGCATACATAACATGAAATTCCTCATTCATATTTACATAAGGTTAATATTAGGGGTGTGCAAAGTGGGCAGTATTCAATTCAGATTGAGATTCGGCCCAATTCACATGACAGTGATTTGATTTGCTGATTCGGATCATTCTCCTGATTCGATTTGGCAGAAGCTGAAGATTTGATTCTGATTCGGAGAATCAGTGATTGGGCCATAGACACTGCTTTATATGTTTATTCTACATATCTCAAGGTATCAGGCATGTCTTATGAACGCTGAGAAGGTGGGGCGGATGGAGTGTCTCACAGGAGCATGGGGGGGCCTGTGTGCTCAGTGCTGGACCCGGAAGTGGACCGGAAGTACTTCCAGTCCACTTCTGGGTCTGCTGCTGAGCATGTGGGGGACCCCCTCTGCTCCTGTGGGATGCTCCATCCACCCCAGCATCTCAGTGTTCATGAGCCATGCCTGGTACCTCGAGGTATATAGAAAAAACATATAAAGCGGTGTCTATGGCCCAATCATTGAATCTGTCCGAATCGAATCAGAGGCTTCCCATTCGGTTTGAAGAGAATAATGGGTCTCCTGATTCGATTCAGATTTGGAGATTTGGCCGCTGAATTGGGCCAAATCTCCTCTGAATTGAATCAGCAACCAAAGCTTTGCACAGCCCTAGTTAATACGTTACAACTTTTTTCCCAGGCAGTGGGAAACTTTCAGAGCCTTAGAGGTCTTTTCTGATATGAATAAAAGGCCATGACAAAGTCTGAACATTTTATAATATAGTTTGTTTATGGAAACAAACATTTGTCATGTATAAATGTTGCACAAGCAGGTTGTTTTAACAAGAAGTAATCGCAAACTGCAACCAAGCAGATAGTTTTGCAGAGGTATTACTGACCTGTCACCAAGAAGCAGTTATTTCATGGGATCCATCTCTCTTTAAACAATTTGCTTTTTTCCTGCCTGTCTATTGTGCTATCTGCCTGGTATAAGAAAAACAAAACAAATGAATACTAGCTTACCATAAGCTTTAAGTGTTTTTACCTTAAATGGTTTTTAACTTTCTTCCCTATGGTGGAAAGTTACAGAAAGCCATTGTAACCTTTCCCTAATTACAAGAACTGACAGCTTTGCAATTTGCTTTCCTTGCAAGAAAAATGAAGCAGCCATCACAATGTATCTAAACTATTCCAGAAGTTCACTGAGAAGGTCTTGCTAGCATTAAAGCTCCTGTAAGAAATTACTGGGTGAAAACTGTAAAGCTGATTCTTTCAGAGTGGTTGCTGAAGATGAGACTGTAAGGCTCTAAGGATTAGGGGTTAAAGGCAATGGTAATGACTGCTCCAGGAGAAAAGTCACCTGGGAGCAACCAGGATTAAATCAGTCCCAGGAGAGTTTCTCTTGGGAGAGTGAATGCCTGTATATGCTATGACTTCTCTCAGAAGAGAACATAATCCTCCAAGATCCCTTTTTCCCCTGCTCTAGGAAGACAGTATGTCTGGATTCCGCTGCTCTAGCAGGGAGCAGAACATGCCCCTTTCATAATCCCTACATTGTGCTGCAGGGGAAACACAGGCTGACCACCAGGGCTGCACTACGCACTGTTTCCATCTGTAACCAGGCAAACTAAGGAGGCCTGCAATGCATACTGAGATGTGTTCACAGCCCCTCCCCTGGCTGCACAGTGTCAACATTAAAAACTCTCTGGTCTTAAGGGAGTCGGCATTAAAATATTTGTACATACAGGTCTGGGTAAGTTTTTCTGCCAGGGGAGTAAACTTGGAAGAATTCTTCTAGATGACTTGAATGTGTATACTCAGCAAGTGTTAAGAAACACCCAGTGAGGAATTTGTAATTTGCTTCAATAATAAGGTCAGTTATACTAAGTAATTTGGCTTCATAACTTGGGTTACCATATTTCCAGTTTCAAAAAAGAAGACACCTGTCAGGGAGGGAGGGGTAATATGATTGCAGTGGGGCAGTGATATGCACATGCGCTGCTACTCACTTCCAAGCCACAGCCCCCAGCCCTGCTGTTGCCTCTCACTTCTGACCCATAGTGGCCCACCCCTTAGGTCATGCTGGTGCCCCTCACTCCCAACTTGCAGCCTGCCCCCCCCCGTCCCTGCTGATACCCCTCACTCCAGACCCACAGCCCCCTGGCATTGCCTTTGCCCCTCACTCCTGACCCACATTCCCCTGACACCCCGGTGCCCCTCACTTCCAAGCCACAGTCCCCCCTGCTCTGACAGTGCCCTTCACTCCTGATCCACAGCTCCCTGCCTCTCCAACTCTGCCAGTGTCCCTCACTCCCGGCCCAAAACCCCCTGGTCCCCCTAGCCCCACAGTGTCTCCTGGCCATCCGACCCCTGTAAACAACAGTGTCCTGACCACTCAGCTCCCTGATGTCCCTGAAGGGCCCCTCTGCTCCCTTCCCCCACTGGAGGGGCAGGCACCTCTCTCCACCTCCCATGTCCTGCTGTAGCCCAGCACCCAGACAGCTTCCCCCATTTCCAGCAGACAACCATCCCCTGCCACACACCTGTTACAC
>NW_005841984.1:1109810-1112527 GCF_000455745.1 Alligator sinensis
CCCCCCCCCCGCACACACCCTGGACAATCCTCAGGCCCTGGCCCTCCAACCGCTGCTCCCCACAGACTTACCTGCATAGAGCTGATGGGGCTGCTCCCACCACCCTGCCTGGCTGCATGCTGGCCATGAGCATGTATGTGCACAAAGTACGTGATTCCCCCTGCCTCCAATTAACCTCCCCTCTGCCCCCCACCGCCCCAAGCAGCTTCTTGCTAGGACAAACTAGGAAGTTCCAGGAAAAACTTCAATGCTGAGCAAAGCAAAATCCTAGAAATTTGATCATATTGAAAGCAAACAACCCCCCCCCCAAAAACAAACAAAAAACACCTCGACCAAGATCAGAGGACCCAAAAACATGTCTGGGAAATCCCATACATCTGGGAAATCAAGATGTATGGGTAATCAAATTTTTCACTTGAGTTTTTACAGTTACCTTCCTTGGATTTGGTTTTAGATTCCATGGGTTTGAATACTTGCATCTTGATTACTTCTGTAGTTTAATCATCTGATGATTATAATCCAATATAAACTCATTGATCTGATGATGGATCTCATTTCTTGCCAATGCATCGATTTGGTCTTAATTTGGCTTTGATTTGTAATTGTACAGTTTAATCTTCTTTTAGTTAGTAGGATTAAAGAATATTCCAAGCGATATGCCTTTGTAGTTTTTTGGGGGGTTTTTTGATTATGCAGCTCCCAGTTTACAAAAAGAATACTAATGACTTTCTTTCTATGATCAACATAGGGTAGAATCCTGACAATCTTAGAAATTTGTAGCCAGTTTAATTAAAGAGCCTCTTGATTTTACTCTAAATTAACAATAAGAAAGCCACCAGGATATCACTGGTCACCTGAAATGGTTAGCCTTAAAAACAAAATGTCCTGGATTTAAACCTTCATTTTGTTTAGTTGCAATAATAATAATAATAATAATAATAAAACCCTAACAAATATTTGATCTTCCATCTATCCATTACACTTATTATTCAGTATTTGTTTTGGAGTGTGATGGGGTCTGCCTCCCAAGGACAGCAGTGGTGCCCAATAGTGGCTACTCCAACCCTTGTCCTCCCTTCAGGTTCTCAAGTCACTACTCTATGCTTTCCTTCCACACCTTGATGCCAAATTAATATAAACATGGGAGGCTACCCTCAGAAACAAGAGTAAGCCTTGAGTGTTTTACTTTACCCTGCTCATTAATGGTTGGCTCTGTTCTGGCCCAACCCCTGCTTGGGCAAAATAGTGCTCCTACTCTCAGCTCCAGGCTCACTAGCCCTACCCCCATGTTCTCAGGCCTCAGGCCCCCAAACCTAATTGTGACTCTCATTGCCTTAGGGGCAGTAATCATGGCCTCCAGGATCCCTCATAGCCACACTTGTGCCTTACAAGTCTTACTCAAATCTGTTCACTTGCTCATGTATCAGCCCTTAAGCCCCTTGGTCCCGGCCCCCTTCTTCTCCCCCTTGCTTGGCATGGGCCTCAGACCCTCTCCAGGCCCCTGGTTCTATCTCGGCTTCAGTCCCTCCCAGCCCTTCCACTGAGGCTATGACCCATTCAGCTTTAGCCCTTCCAGCTTCTATCCCATCCCAAGCTTAAGGCTCACTTAACCATATAGCTCAAAGCACAGAGCACCACAGGCACTACACAACATGGCCTCCCATTCACCTTTACAACTACAACCCAAGGCTGTGTGCAGATGAAATGAGGGGAGTGTGTGCATGACACCTTAAAGCAGGCTAAAAGTTTTTGCACCACTTTAATGGTGTCAGTGTTTGCATGCCTTGGTGGAGTATTACAAATTAATCCCAGCCACTGTAGGAAATTAAGTGGCATAATGTACCTTAAATGACTTGAGGCACAGCAAACTAAAACTCCTTTGAGGAGTTTTAGTTTGCTGCCCCTACAGCTGCAGAATGAAGCACTGGCCTCCGTGCAGCTCTGCGGCTCTGCAGGAATCCCTGCAGGCAGCCTGGCAGCAGCCCAAGAAAGCAGGCTCCACCCAAGAAAATTGGTGAGCCTGATCTTTACTCACCCCCTCCACTGGAGCCTGTCTACCTGATCTTTGCGGGGGCCTGGTGCTTCCCTCTTCGGCTGCGGTGCCCCTGGGACCACCCTGTGGGCAGGTGCCACCTGGGGGCCACCACTTCCACACAGGGAAGCACCAGCTCCATCTCCACAGCCCAGGGACCGCTCCACCCACCAGCAGCTTACCCTCCCCTCCCCACCAGACAGGCAGGTAAGTCAGCAGGGTGTGTGAGTGACATGGGGGTTTAATTGGCCCTAAATTGAAGCAGTGTTTTTCACAACCCACTGCTTCAATTTAGGGCCCCCGTTTCCTCTACACACACCCCAAGTCTCTAGTTTTAATACAAACTGGAAACAGAAATATAACACATCTCTTCTTAATGCTTCTTGCAGAGCTTCTTCTCTCATAGGTACCTGGGGTAGACTAATCTCTTAGCTCCATGCCTGGACTTATATGGCCCCTGGCTTGTTCCCTCCTGGTCACCTGTACTGGCTGTATTTAAATATATTGATGAGATACTTTTTTTACCATTTAAAATGTAATTCAAAATAAGATGTCTGTTGGGCTTCTACCCTTGATTCTCTTCTCAGCTTTTGCTGCAAAGACCACACAACCAGGTTTAGCTTGAAAACAAATGTATTTCTTTACTAGGCTACCACAAGTGGTAAGTTTGCAGCATGCCTAGGGA
>NW_005841984.1:1112558-1113422 GCF_000455745.1 Alligator sinensis
GGCACTCAACTAACTCCAATGGGCACCATATGTGCATGGCCTTGCCTCTGCCTCATATGTTAGTTATTTACATTTTACAAGGCATTTTCCTGGTGACAGGCATTGTGTGCAAATATAGTTAGTAAAAAAAAAGTTTGTCTGAGGTAATGGTTCTTTTAGCAAACATTGTGCAAGCTTTGCCCTGTTAGTATTTGAAGGCTTCAAAATCTTTCCATTGTCTTAATCTGATTTCACCCAGTTGACAAACATCAGTCATGTCTGTGGTGGATTGGGATGGGTGGGGAGGGCTAGGAAATGCAGTGGTGCATTCACACCTCACTTTGATTTCTGGTCCACCCAAAGTTTAAAATGAACTGCTAGGCAATGGGTAGGCAATGGCAACAAAATTCTAATGACTACAGGACTAAAGGAATCATGCCCCTTAATTATTTTTTGCCTAGCTTGTCAGGTACATAGCGGGCAAAAGGAAAGCTCAGAGCAACATAGGGCCCCTGCAGGACAAATCAGGACAGGTGGTGGTTGATGCGGGGAAAAAAGCAGAGCTTTTCAATGAGTTCTTCACTTCAGTATTTCTATGTACCGACCAAGCCAATTCCCCCACCTCGATCACTGATGGATGTCCACATGGCACCAGTCCGCCTACGGTTAGTTCTGAAATAGTTAAGGAGCTCCTGAAGGAGCTGGATGGGTACAAGTCAGCAGGCCCAGATGACCTCCATCCATGGCTACTGAAAGAATTGGCCAGTGTCATAGCTGAGCCGCTGGCACAGCTGTTTGAGCACTTGTGGTGCTCTGGCCAGGTCCCTGAGGACTGGAGAAGGGCCAATGTGGTGCCCATTTTCAAGAAAGGGAGAAGGGATGAGC
>NW_005841984.1:1113712-1120816 GCF_000455745.1 Alligator sinensis
TGGACGAGGGCATGGAGAGCACCCTCTCCAAGTTCACTGATGATACCAAGTTATGGGGCAAAGATAGTACACCGGAGGGCAGGGAGCAGATTCAGGCTGACCTGGACAGGTTGGATCAATGGACAGAGAGAAATAGGATGCAATTTAATAAAGATAAATGTAAGGTACTCCACCTGGGAAGGAGGAACCCCCAGCACACCTAGAGGTTGGGGAGTGTCCTTCTCAGCAGCTCGGAGGCAGAGAGGGATCTTGGAGTCATAACTGACTCCAAGATGAACATGAGCCGGCAGTGTAACGAGGCCATCAACAAGGCCACTCGCACCTTATTGTGCATTAGCAGGTGCATGACTAATAGATCAAAGGAGGTGATGCTTCCCCTCTACTCAGCACTGGTCAGGCCGCAGTTGGAGTACTGTGTCCAGTTTGGGCGCCACACTTCAAGAGGAGGCTAGATAGTCACCTGGCTGGGGTCATCTGACCTCGGTCCTCTTTCCTGCCAGGGGCAGGGGGTCAGACACAATGATCCATTGTGGTCCCTTCCAACTCTACAATCTATGAATCTATTAATCTTTTTAATACACAGACGATACTGCAAATTAGTGCACATTCTATAAACTTATATTTGTTTTTGCCTTGATCTTAAACTGAATGATATAGCCCTAATACTCCAACTAATTAATAACGCTTCTAGTTTCTTTTTACCTGGAGAAAAATATGGTATGTTATATGTGTTGATGTACCACATCATTTGCACCTCTGTTTTCAAAATCTTTAATACTCCCATGCTAATTTGTTTGCATTCCATTCTGTGATCTTGTTTGCTCAGGCTAGCAACATTATAGTGATCAATGAAGGCAAACAAATAGAAATACTAAATAGCAAACAAAAGTTGCATAAATAATTCTTACATCCTCTTTAGAAGAGGGTAGAACGAGACCTATGTAATTCCTGAAATGGCAGGCCAAAATCCTGTTGATACGATTAAGTTATAGTAAATTAAAACTTTTCACAGTTTTTGTTATGATTTTTGTCTTAGTCTTCTGTTTTGATTATTTGGCTTAAGCATAAAAACAATAATTAGAAGTAGGTGTATTTTAGAATTGATACCTTTCCCAAATGCTATTAAGTGAATCTTTCGGTATCTTTCAAAGATGTGAGAGTAACAAACCTATAGAGACTAAGTAGATGCCTCAGGTGCAAATTGTTGCTAATAATTTAGTCCTAAATGGTGTTTTTGGATTAGATCCAATAAAGACTTTAAGAACCAGATCTTTAAAAAGACTTACAATACCCAACACAGAATGTAGACAGGTTTTAAGCATTTAAATTCACAGTTGCAATGCAAAACATCCCCATTCAACAGCTGTCTAATCCTGGGAAGGACAAAACATATCAGGTGCCCCCTGCTTGCTTATCTGGAAACTGCCTCAGGTGCCTACAGCTCTGCTTTGCACATGCCCAGAGCTACTCTGCTCTGAGCAGCTGAGTGTCTAGTTCCTGACTAAACTGATTTAAGATCCAGAAAATAGGCAGAATAATCCGTTGTATTTCTACCAGTGCAACTGTTAGTTTTAGGTAGATCCAAAAAATGGACTTACTATTTATTTGTGCCACCATGTTATCTAAAAATACTAATCATGGAGCAGGAGAGTTGTTTTAGTCAGTGTAAAAACAACAACAAATGGTTATTTTCCCCAGAGAGCTTCCAGTCTAAAGGAAGAGAAAACAGATGATAAAGACAGATCACATAACAGGATAGAGTAAGATAATACCGATCAGTCTATTAAGTAACAGTATCACCACAGCAGCCTAACATCATGAAGACTATGACAAGGGACAGTCCCAGTGAGAGGCTAGAAGCACAATTATGAGGTAGCTTTGCAGATGTTTATAAGGAGTTCTGCCCAAGTGTGAAGGGAGCATGACAGAAAGCTCAGGCTGACTTGAAACTAACAATTAGAGGCAGGCATCATGAGCCAGAGAAGGGCACCCATTCAGTACTGAATGGTGATGCTAAGTAAGGGAGGTGGTAGTTTGTGAACAGATTTGAAAGCAAAGACAAGTAGCTTATGCTTAACATTGTGGTGAAAGAGGAGTTGGGAAATATGCTCATAGTGGGGTGACAGTCAAAATAATGCACCAGGAAAAATGCTCTTTTCAGTAACATTTTGGATGGGTATCAGAGATAAAGTATTGCATTGGTCAAGGCTACAAAAAAGATGTTGCAAAAATCAAGGTCAAAGACAGTGACCGCCTGGATGAGTGTTTTAGTTTTGTGCATTGACAGGCAAGCCTGTATCTTATCGGTGCTGGGCAGAATGAATCTGCCCTGACACCTACACACCTAGACTATTGTATCCTCACCATGGGATCCACAGTAAACAGCAGGGTAAAGAGGAGCCACTTAAACTAGCCAGTAAGAAATACCAAGGAGAACTGTTGACTTGAATCCAAGTTGCGTCTTTACATAGGATACCCAACTATAAAACCTCTCCTAGTGCCAACACTTTCCCACAAAATTAGGGCAGAGGAAAAGTTAATCATGCACTATATCTGGTAGCCCACTGGTCAGAGAAGACTGGGACTAAAGTCCTTCCAGGACCTTTCACTGTCCAGGAAAATGCCCTAACCAACTATATCATATTATTGGGCTGTTCTGTTGAAAAGTTCTACTTTGTATGGAGTAAGTATTAACTGGACCAGAGAAAGAGGACTTAATATAAACTAGTAAAATATAAATAGAAAAAGGTACTTGAATCCAGGTTTATCCCCTCCCCTTTTTGCTATATCTTGTGCAAGGCTGGTATGGTAGATAGGTTCTGAGAGCATTTACCGTAGGCTTCCTAGTGAGATGATTCGCGGAATGACTACATTGCGACTACTGATGGGGGTTAGACATGAGCTTAGTAAGGGCTGGGCATGCCCAGAAGCAGAACTTTCAGTCTAGAGAATTTACTGACATAAAACTAGATTCCTAAGGACTTTCAGTACCTTCAGGTCTAGATAGCAATTAAATAGGGATTTTCAAGGATCTAAAAATCCTTAAACCTTAAATCTTTGGTCTCTTAAACTAGCACAAAATCCTTTTGTTTCTCTAGCCCTTGGTCCTATAAGAAAACCTAATCTCAATCTCAAAAATGCTGTCCCATTCTGCACCAAGAATGGTGAACACTTTTCTCTAGGCAGATATTTAAGTACTCAGCATACAACCTTTCCTATTAAGAACAACAGGAGCCCTTAGGTGCTGACCTCTTCCAAATTTTTTGGCCTAAACAAGCTCAAAGGTTGGAGAATCATATCCCAATTAGAGCTTCACAGTTTAGGATCATCTTCTGTAATTTCAAACATTTACAATAAAATTATTGTTTATCACCCTGATCACAAAACTGCAAGACAACACAGAATCATACAGCTGAACTGGAAGCATTTTTCTCAGGAAAGGATTCAGATTGGAACAGATGGAATATGACATGTTTTTGCATCTGGCATAGATGTGCAGGAAAATGTGCACATCTTTTACTGTACATCTCATATGGACTCAATATGAGCTGTTCTTCACTCTCATAGACAGTAAGATTCACTTCACATCTACTGGCAAAAAAAGGGAAATAAATGATATAAAATAAAAACAAAAAAAACAACCACCGCCCGACAAAAAAACCCCCCAACCAAATGGGTTACAGTCAATGTGGATGATTCAGCCTGAGCATTTTTAATTCAAAGACATGTTCCCTGAAACTTTTGCAACAGAGGGAATCATGGTCATCTTGAGTAATCTTACTATAGAAATACCTAGGAAAGTAAGTACTTTCCTTGTGAACGTTGTCACACTTGTTTATATTCAAAAACAAATATTTGGCCAAATGTCTCTCTCAATATCTCTTCTGCCACTAACTCTGCATGCAGTTAAATCCCCTGGGAAAGCTAGGCAATGCCAAGCACTGTCATCTCTGAGTCAGAAGCCTGGAATTGCCATGTTCCCGGTATGACCTCGGGGCAGGTGATCTGGTTTTTGCATCCCCTTGGGGTAACTGCTGTCCTTGTTAGCGATTACCAAGGAAAGCTACCTCTTCCCTGACATAATAAAGTCACATCTGATCATTTCATTCCTTCTAAGTTTGTGATCAACGTGAAGAAATGAACCTGCTGTGGGAGGTCAGCAACTTAATGATGACACTGGTAAGATAAGTCATTACCAGACTGTCTTTCTTCATGCCCCCTGACTGGAGTGGGTTCTTTTGGGTTTTTTTTTTTAACTTTGTAACTTTTTCAATTGTTGTTCATTCAGTAAGTCTTTTTTATTTCTTTTTGTTTTCAGATAAGCAAAGACTAACAATTTGCCATGAGAAGTGTGGTGATAGTCAAAGGTGCACAGTCAAACTGTAGAAGCCTCTTCTATTTTGCCCATCAGCCTTTTAGTTTACTATTAATGCATTTATTATTGTATTAACAATGTTTTAACTATTTAATAGGCCCCAATCTTGTAAAAGAATCCAGAACCCTGATACATAAGGGTTATTTCATTTTGCTCATTGTTCCTTTCAGGGCCCATCAGCCGATCAAGTCCTTATGTAAATTCAGACCAAACTTAGGTCTACTTCCTGCACAAGTTACGCATTGACTTAACTGTATATATACTAACAGTCCCTATCAATGAAATCCTGGCTTAAGGAAAATCAGTGGCATATCTCCCATAGACTTCAGCTGAGTCAAGAATTTCATGCATTTATTTCAATGAAACTACAACATTTACAAACCTATGCAGGTGTTTGAATGGTTGAAATATTTGGGTTTCAGATCATACCCTTAGGATTTAACTTGCAGCCTGCCAAAATCTTTTTGTAAGAAAAGTCAGAAAGAAACAAAGAGAATAACTTGACATTTGTACATGGTGTAAAGTATTAATGTCAGTGTGTATGACTTGTGAACAGGAGTCCCAGATATTTACAGGCTTGAAGATTGTTTAATCTATCCCAGTTCTTACAGTTTGATCCCTTAAGTTCTCTGCAGAAATTAAAATGGTCTTTTTTGAAAGTTCATTTCATTAAATGTTACAAATAGAATTAATATTTTTTTCAATCAGAAGAGTCCTTGAGAAATAGAGTAAAAGAGATCTTTGATAGCTTTGTATTGTTCTAGAGCAGCGGCGGGCAATTATTTTGTGCGAAGGGCTGCTTACTGAGTTTTGGCATGCCATCGAGGGTCACATGTTTGGCAGCCAGGAGCAGATAAATATTAATTTTCTAAATTTTTTAGGGGCCCCGGGGGCTGGATAGAATGGCCTGGCAGGCCGCATCTGGCCCCTGGGCTGCATTTTGCCCACCCCTGTTCTAAAGGACAATATAAAATATTTTTAAAAATAGACCACTGATAAATATTCAGAGTAAAAATACCAAAGAATAATAATGTAACAAGTGATTCATGGAAGTTATATTTTTGTTTGTTTTTAAATGAATAACTTTCTTCATCAGCTAGACTCACTTTCTCCACAATAGGATGTTTAATTTGACAGCCACCTTTACTGAGTTTTTGTTGACTGAGAGAGCTCTAGTAGCTTAAATACAGGAGCTATAGATCAGTAAAATCAGTTTAAAAGACTATTATATTAAGTTTTTACCAGAGAGCACTTCAAGTGATATAAGGAAGTTTAAGGACAAATCATATACTTCACAACAGAATCCTGTTTCAGTGCCATCATCATTCATGATCCTGGGCCTTCATAGTTTAGCTGGCTTTACAGCATTATCAAACACAAATTTCCTTTTTTTTTTCCCCCTTAAAGCTGTACTAAGCTTTTCACAACATGCGATCTCTGCTGAACAAGCATCTCCAGTTTCGTAGACTTCAGTGGTTGTAAACATTGAATGGTTTGTCATCTAAGCTCACAATAAAAGTAGAGTTAAATTATGAACTTATAAGGTACTAAAAAAACAGAGAATGGCTGAAGTTGTCTCAGGCATTGGATCCAACAGGTCTGCTGCAGAAAATGCCAGGTATAAACTTACTGAATTTTCTCACTGGGGCTGATTGTGCTATGCAATATTTCATCTTTCCTATATTTAGCAGAACACAGAAATTTGGAAGGAGAAAGTACAGTCATGGGTACTAGCTAGATAGATGCAGACAGCTGTGAAGGATTACTTTGTTATTCATTAGTGATTAATGAGTAATGCTGATGAACTGTTCAGTCAGCCAGGAAATATGTTTACAATTGCATAAATCTTAAAATAGTCAATTATACTATGTATTAAGTGGCAGTTTATGAGGATCATAAGCTCTTTGGGATAAGGACTGGCTTTTAGTTTTGTTGGGACTGTGTATAGCATGAGGAATCTGGTCCATGACTAGATACCATTAATGTTATGGTAATACAGATAATAAGCAGGAAAAGTAATGGCAACAAAGCATTGGATGAAGTCTGCTGCCATTAGGTTTATTAGCAGCTTTATGAATAACTCCATTGAAAGCAAGCAACTACTGAATACTTCTGAATATCCCACTTACTGGATGCATCTACACGAGATGCTTTACTGCTCTGTAGACTAATCTACTGCACAGTAAAGAGTCACTTTCTACATGTGTGAGGCATGTACTATGCAGTAAATTAGGCTAAAAATACTGGTACTAGATTAACTGTAAAATAGTTAATGTGCAGTAACACTCATGTAGACATTGACTAGGAGCAAATTTGCTCCTGGTCAATCTAGGCAGCAGGGGCCACAGGGGACAGGGAGATCTCTGTCCTCAATCCTGGTGCTGCTGAGCTCCCAGTTCCCCCCAGGTCCCCCAGCTTCCCCCTCTCTGCCCCCTGTACTGGCTCCCAGCTTTTAGTGCAGAGCAGGTAGCTCCTGAAGGTGCTCAGGGGCTGGGAACCAAGCCTCCACCCACCCCCCAGAGCAGCCTGCTCTAGGAGGTGAGTGGGGGCTGAGAATCCAGCCCCTGGAGCAGTTCTGTGTGGTGTGGAGCTGCCTGCTCCAGGAAGCGGGTGGGGACTGGGAATCAAGTAAGTCTCCTGCGAATTAATAACATGTAAGTTTTATGTAACTTTATGTTATGTTACATAAAATACATAATGTGCCCATTATGTATTTTATGTAACTTCTC